>NC_047107.1:31320456-31462956 GCF_902500255.1 Thalassophryne amazonica
TGGGGCCAAGTACAATAACTTCAGTTTTATCTGAGTTTAAAAGCAGGAAATTAGAGGTCATCCATGTCCTTATGTCTGTAAGACAATCCTGCAGTTTAGCTAATTGGTGTATGTCCTCTGGCTTCATGGATAGATAAAGCTGGGTATCATCTGCGTAACAATGAAAATTTAAGCAATGCCGTCTAATAATACTGCCTAAGGGAAGCATGTATAAAGTGAATAAAATTGGTCCTAGCACAGAACCTTGTGGAACTCCATAATTAACCATAGTCTGTGAAGAAGATTCCCCATTTACATGAAAAAATTGTAATCTATTAGATAAATATGATTCAAACCACCGCAGCGCAGTGCCTTTAATACCTATGGCATGCTCTAATCTCTGTAATAAAATTTTATGGTCAACAGTATCAAAAGCAGCACTGAGGTCTAACAGAACAAGCACAGAGATGAGTCCACTGTCTGAGGCCATAAGAAGATCATTTGTAACCTTCACTAATGCTGTTTCTGTACTATGATGAATTCTAAAACCTGACTGAAACTCTTCAAATAGACCATTCCTCTGCAGATGATCAGTTAGCTGTTTTACAACTACCCTTTCAAGAATTTTTGAGAGAAAAGGAAGGTTGGAGATTGGCCTATAATTAGTTAAGATAGCTGGGTCAAGTGATGGCTTTTTAAGTAATGGTTTAATTACTGCCACCTTAAAAGCCTGTGGTACATAGCCAACTAATAAATATAGACTGATCATATTTAAGATCGAAGCATTAAATAATGGTAGGGCTTCCTTGAGCAGCCTGGTAGGAATGAGGTCTAATAGACATGTTGATGGTTTGGATGAAGTAACTAATGAAAATAACTCAGACAGAACAATCGGAGAGAAAGAGTCTAACCAAATACCGGCATCACTGAAAGCAGCCAAAGATAACGATACGTCTTTGGGATGGTTATGAGTAATTTTTTCTCTAATAGTTAAAATTTTATTAGCAAAGAAAGTCATGAAGTCATTACTAGTTAAAGTTAAAGGAATACTCGGCTCAATAGAGCTCTGACTCTTTGTCAGCCTGGCTACAGTGCTGAAAAGAAACCTGTGGTTGTTCTTATTTTCTTCAATTAGTGATGAGTAGTAAGATGTCCTAGCTTTACGGAGGGCTTTTTTATAGAGCAACAGACTCTTTTTCCAGGCTAAGTGACGATCTTCTAAATTAGTGAGACGCCATTTCCTCTCCAACTTACGGGTTATCTGCTTTAAGCTGCGAGTTTGTGAGTTATACCACTGAGTCAGGCACTTCTGATTTAAAGCTCTCTTTTTCAGAGGAGCTACAGCATCCAAAGTTGTCTTCAATGAGGATGTAAAACTATTGACGAGATACTCTACCTCACTTACAGAGTTTAGGTAGCTACTCTGCACTGTGTTGGTATATGGCATTAGGGAACATAAAGAAGCAAACATATCCTTAAACCTAGTTACAGTGCTTTCTGAAAGACTTTAGTGTAATGAAACTTATTCCCCACTGCTGGGTAGTCCATCAGAGTAAATGTAAATGTTATTAAGAAATGATCAGACAGAAGGGAGTTTTCAGGGAATACTGTTAAGTCTTCAATTTCCATACCATAAGTCAGAACAAGATCTAAGATATGATTAAAGTGGTGGGTGGACTCATTTACATTTTGAGCAAAGCCAATTGAGTCTAATAACAGATTAAATGCAGTGTTGAGGCTGTCATTCTCAGCATCTGTGTGGATGTTAAAATCGCCCACTATAATTATCTTATCTGAGCTAAGCACTAAGTCAGACAAAAGTTCTGAAAATTCACAGAGAAACTCACAGTAACGACCAGGAGGACGATAGATAACAATAAATAAAACTGGTTTTTGGGACTTCCAATTTGGATGGACAAGACTAAGAGTCAAGCTTTCAAATGAATTAAAGCTCTGGGTTTTTGATTAATTAATAAGCTGGAATGGAAGATTGCTGCTAATCCTCCGCCTCGGCCCGTGCTACGAGCGTTCTGGCAGTTAGTGTGACTCGAGGGTGTTGACTCATTTAAACTAACATATTCATCCTGCTGTAACCAGGTTTCTGTAAGGCAGAATAAATCAATATGTTGATCAATTATTATATCATTTATTAACAGGGACTTAGAAGAGAGAGACCTAATGTTTAATAGACCACATTTAACTGTTTTAGTCTGTGGTGCAGTTGAAGGTGCTATATTATTTTTTCTTTTTGAATTTTTATGCTTAAATAGATTTTTGCTGGTTATTGGTGGTCTGGGAGCAGGCACCGTCTCTACGGGGATGGGGTAATGAGGGGATGGCAGGGGGAGAGAAGCTGCAGAGAGGTGTGTAAGACTACAACTCTGCTTCCTGGTCCCAACCCTGGATAGTCACGGTTTGGAGGATTTGAATGAATGAAAACTGTTTATTTCGAACATTTGATACAACAACAATTACAAGATAGATCAGTAAAGACAACAACAAAAAAGTTCCTACTGTGTACCCAACATGTCCGAAAAGGGGTAGGGTGAAGCATCAGCTTATTTATCCCTACCCCTTCTTCCCCACAACCAGTAATACCCTTAGCCACATATACACATAGATTCCTACACACCTAAATCGATATCAATATATATATATATATATATACATATACATACACATATATATATACATACACACATCAACATACATACACATATACATATATACACATATATATACACAAACATAAATATACACCTTCACATACCTACTTACATACAAAATACTATATATTTACAAGCCGAAGGAAAAAACAAAAACACCCTAACCCTCATTACCCTTCCTCCTCCCTATACCCAGAAAAAACCATATTTTTGTACCGCTGTTTGAACTGGTTCATGCTTGGACATTGCTTGAGCCCCACTCCCAATCTGTTCCACATCCTCACCCCACAGACAGAAATACAGAAACCTTTTAATGTTGTTCGTGCCCACTGATGCTTTAAATTAAATTTCCCCCTCAGACTGTAATCCCCTGATCTGTTAAAAAACATATTTTTAATATTTGCTGGAAGTAAATTGTTTATTGCTTTATACACAATTTGTACTGTTTGAAAATGAACCAAGTCTGTGAATTTTAAGAATTTGGATTGTAAAAATAGTGGATTTGTATGATCTCTATAGCCAGTATTATGAATAATTCTTATAGCTCTTTTCTGCATTACTGATAGTGATTGTGTTGTACCTTTATAAGTATTACCCCATACCTCTGCACAGTACTGCAAATATGGTAAAACCAGTGAGCAGTAAAGAATGCGGAGTGAGTTGTGGTCCAGAATATGTTTCGCTTTGTTTAGAACTGAAATGCTTCTTGACAGTTTACTTTGTATATGTTTTATATGAGTCTTCCAGTTTATCTTATCATCTATTATCACCCCCAGAAACTTATTTTCATGTACCCTTTCAATATCTACCCCCTCAACTTGTAACTGAACCTGTATGTCTGTATTACAATAGCCAAATAACATGTATTTTGTTTTACTTAAGTTTAATGATAATTTGTTTCTGTCAAACCATATTTTCAATTTTCCCATTTCTATACTGATCCTCCTCAGTAACTCCTGCAAATCCCCCCCTGAACAAAAAATGCTTGTGTCATCTGCAAATAATACTAATTTTAATATTTTGGAAACATTGACAATATCATTTATATAAATTAGAAACAGTTTTGGACCCAATACTGACCCCTGTGGGACCCCACAAGCATTGTCCAAGCATGATGATGTATATTCCCCCAACTTCACAAACTGTTTTCTGTTACTTAAGTAGCTTCTCACCCAGTGCAACACCAACCCCCTAATCCCATACTGTTCAAATTTATTGATTAATATGTCATGATTAATTGTATCAAAAGCCTTTTTAAGGTCTATAAATATTCCAACTGAATGTAATTTGTGGTCTATGGCGTTTGTAATCTCCTCAACTGATTCTATTAATGCAAGTGATGTTGAACTATGTGCTCTGAATCCATATTGACTATCAGTAAGTAATTTATGTTTATTTATGAATTTGTCTAATCTATTATTGAATAACTTTTCTAATAATTTGGAAAATTGTGGAAGCAAAGAAACAGGTCTATAATTTGTGAAGTGGTGTCTATCCCCAGTCTTATACAGCGGCACAACCTTAGCTATTTTCATTTGATTGGGAAATTTACCGGTTTGAAATGATAAGTTACAGATGTATGTTAATGGTTCTACAATCCATTCAATGACCTGTTTTACCACCACCATATCAATTTCATTTAAATCGGTAGATGATTTATATTTACAATTATTCACGATGTCTATAATTTCACTTCCATCCACTGCTGTGAGGAACATTGAACAGGGATTTCTTTCTATAAGATTATTATCCCAATCCTCAGATTGGGAATCAGGAATTTTTTCTGCCAAGCTTGGTCCAATATTTACAAAAAAATTATTAAAACCGTTGACTACCTCATCCTTATTTTCCTTCTTGACATTATTATCAATGAAATACTGAGGGTAACTCTGTTTTTTATTACCATTTTTGATAATGCTATTTAATATATCCCATATTCCTTTAATATTGTTTTTGTTATTATATAATATGTTACTATAATATTCCTTCCTACATACCCGTATAATATTAGTTAATCTATTTTTGTATTTCTTATATCTATTTTCTGCCTCTTTAGTCTTTAGTTTTATGAATTCTCTATACAGTGTATTTTTCTTATTACATGCATTTCGTAACCCTTTCGTCATCCATGGTCGAGCTTGGATTTTTTGTTTTCTGTAGTCTTGTTTAATTGGACAATTTTTATCATATAATGATGTAAATATTTGTAAAAAAGTTTCATATGCACTATCAACATCACTTTCACTGTATACCTTTTCCCAGTTTTGCTCCTGTAAATCCTTCTTTAGTGTGTTCATGTTTTCCTCTGTCCGCACTCGCCTGTATTTTATTTTCTCCTCTGGCTGATTCCGCCGATGGTTTCTATTATAATGATGAAAACTGGTAGATGATCACTAACGTCATTGATTAATAATCCACTCACAGTGTTATTCTCAATATCATTGCTGAATATATTATCAATTAAGGTAGCACTATGGGATGTAATTCTGCTTGGCCTGGTGATTTTTGGATATAAACTCATACTGTACATTATACTGATAAATTCATCTGTTATTTTATGCTTATTTGGATTGAGCAGATCAATATTTAAGTCACCACAAATGAACACAGTTTTTTGATTAGTTTTTGAGAACATTTTTCCCATACAGTCAGTGAATGTTTCAATACTAGATCCTGGTGCTCTATATATACAGCTGACTAATACATTTTTGCTTTTTTCTTCACATATTTCAATAGTTATACATTCTAATAAGTTATCAATCACAGTTGTCATATTGTCTACTATTTTATAATCCATGTTCTCATCCACATACACAGCCACTCCTCCTCCACTCTTATTTTTTCTGTTTACACAATTAAATTCATATCCATCCAGTTCAAAATCCATTCCTTTATCTTCATTGATCCATGTTTCTGATATAGCAATTATGTTAAATATTTTTTTAAACTGACTTAAATATTCTTTAATGTTGTTAAAGTTTGCATATAGACTTCTGCTGTTGAAATGGATTATTGATAATTTGTTATCCGTTCTAATGATCCGATTAAACTGTTCATCTGTATAATAGCAACAACTGTCATTAATATTTGAGAAGAAATTATTGTCTGGGTCTATATCGTGCTCCAAGTCCAGTACATTGTGGTCTGTGTATTTAAATGTTCTCAGTTCTACTTTTCCATGATCAGCAATCCTTTGAGTTATATCCTTCTTGTCTCCAGATGTAGATGAATAGGTAGTAGATGAATAGGTTCCTCTGGTCTGTGTCATGGTGTTGTGATGTGTTTGTGTCCTCATACCTTATTGGTCATATTTGTCCAGATCCTCGCTTTAAGAAACACTATTGTTCATATTTGTCCAGCTCCTCGATGTTCCTTATTGCCATGACTTTTGCTTGTTCTGGTGATCCGTTCAGTTTGATGAATATTTTACAGTTTGAAGTCCATGTGTGCTGGATTTTTCCCTGTTTCTTCAAGAAGCGTGCTTTCCTGGCGATGTCGGCATTCCGTTTGGTGAGATGTTCATTGATGAATACGTTTGTCCCTTTCAGTTTTCTTCCTTGTTTTAACAGTGCTGTTTTGTGTTTTCTGTTGATGAATCTCATGATTACGGTTCGTTTATCACCGTCATTTCTCCGGGGCAGAGGGTGGCACGCTTCAATGTTATTTAAATCCATTTCTATACCTTTAGATAGGAGGAAATCAGCAACCTGTTTTTCCACAGAGCTGACCACCTGTTCACTGGGCTCCCCTCCGCTCTCATCTGTTACCGCCCGTGCGTAGGACCGTGGTTTGATGTGAAGACCTGTGATGATGACGTTGTTGATTCTGGTGTACTGCTCCAATTCAGCCACTCTATTTTCCAGCTGCACCAGATGCCGGTCTTTCTCGGCATTCTGGAGCCGTAATGCCTTCACCTCCTCCACCAGATCCATGATTGATTTCTGTTGCTGCTTCACAACAGAAATCTCCTCTGATAGAAAGTCCAGAGATTTTTTAATATCGTCACCTTCCTCCGCTGTCAGAACCTTCTTAGGCCCCATGGTCGGCTTATGAGCAGCTTGTCGATCGCCGATGTTAACAGCCTGCGTTGTTTGTCACCGGGATGGATCTGCACTGCGCTGGTGCCGCGCGGCCTCGGTGTTTCCGCGCTGATGGATCCGCGGTGGCTGCACGAGGGCTCGGGGAAGCGGCACTCGTGACGCGCGGCTCTAATGACGCAGCGCGCGGCGTCAGTGAATTCACCACGTTGGGCCTCGGACGTTGTTGCTGTCCAGTCGCGGGGCTAAGTTGCCGGTTGAGGTGTCCGGGTTGGCAAACACCGGCGTGGCAGATGGCAACCACAAACACCACCTCTGAAAACTCAGGTACAAACTTTTTGCAGCTCTGACTGACTGTGACTGACGCAGCTCTCACATATATATATATATATATACATATATATATATATATACATACATATATATATATATATATATACACTCAACAAAAATATAAATGCAACACTTTTGGTTTTGCTCCCATTTTGTATGAGATGAAGTCAAAGATCTAAAACTTTTTCCACATACACAATATCACCATTTCCCTCAAATATTGTTCACAAACCAGTCTAAATCTGTGATAGTGAGCACTTCTCCTTTGCTGAGATAATCCATCCCACCTCACAGGTGTGCCATATCAAGATGCTGATTAGACACCATGATGCACCAGGTGTGCCTTAGGCTGCCCACAATAAAAGGCCACTCTGAAAGGTGCAGTTTTATCACACAGCACAATGCCACAGATGTCGCAAGATTTGAGGGAGCGTGCAATTGGCATGCTGACAGCAGGAATGTCAACCAGAGCTGTTGCTCGTGTATTGAATGTTCATTTCTCTACCATAAGCCGTCTCCAAAGGCGTTTCAGAGAATTTGGCAGTACATCCAACCAGCCTCACAACTGCAGACCACTTGTAACCACACCAGCCCAGGACCTCCACATCCAGCATGTTCACCTCCAAGATCGTCTGAGACCAGCCACTCGGACAGCTGCTGAAACAATCGGTTTGCATAACCAAAGAATTTCTGCACAAACTGTCAGAAACCGTCTCAGGGAAGCTCATCTGCATGCTCGTCGTCCTCATCGGGGTCTCGACCTGACTCCAGTTCGTCGTCGTAACCGACTTGAGTGGGCAAATGCTCACATTCGCTGGCGTTTGGCACGTTGGAGAGGTGTTCTCTTCACAGATGAATCCCGGATCACACTGTCCAGGGCAGATGGCAGACAGCGTGTGTGGCGTTGTGTGGGTGAGCGGTTATCTGATGTCAATGTTGTGGATCGAGTGGCCCATGGTGGCGGTGGGGTTATGGTATGGGCAGGCGTCTGTTATGGACGAAGAACACAGGTGCATTTTACTGATGGCATTTTGAATGCACAGAGATACCGTGATGAGATCCTGGGGCCCATTGTTGTGCCATACATCCAAGAACATCACCTCATGTTGCAGCAGGATAATGCACGGCCCCATGTTGCAAGGATCTGTACACAATTCTTGGAAGATGAAAATGTCCCAGTTCTTGCATGGCTGGCATACTCACCGGACATGTCACCCATTGAGCATGTTTGGGATGCTCTGGACCGGCGTATTAGACAGCGTGTACCAGTTCCTGCCAATATCCAGCAACTTCGCACAGCCATTGAAGAGGAGTGGACCAATATTCCACAGGCCACAACTGACAACCTGATCAACTCAATGCGAACGAGATGTGTTGCACTGCATGAGGCAAATGGTGGTCACACCAGATACTGACTGGTATCCCCCCCCAATAAAACAAAACTGCACCTTTCAGAGTGGCCTTTTATTGTGGACAGTCTAAGGCACACCTGTGCACTAATCATGGTGTCTAATCAGCATCTTGGTATGGCACACCTGTGAGGTGGGATGGATTATCTCAGCAAAGGAGAAGTGCTCACTATCACAGATTTAGACTGGTTTGTGAACAATATTTGAGGGAAATGGTGATATTGTGTATGTGGAAAAAGTTTTAGATCTTTGACTTCATCTCATACAAAATGGGAGCAAAACCAAAAGTGTTGCATTTATATTTTTGTTGAGTGTATATATATATATATATATATATATATATATATATATATATATATATATATACACATACATATATATACACACACACACACACACACATTCAGTTTCACTGTCCTATTATGGAATAATATTTTTTCACTCTGAGCAGAGGTTATGCAAGTTATTAATCCACTTATGTAAGGCGAACGTGAGTGTTGCACTCTTTAAATATGTAACTAAACAGTGCTGGAGTTAAGACCTGGTTTTTGAAAGTTCATGGTGCAAACGATTTCTGGTGATGGATGAAATCAATACATCAGCTCTGCACCCAACCACACCTCATTTTTAGTCCAATACATCCACATGAGCAAATGATCTAGAGGACACGAAATTGACAAACTGCGTCCAACGAAAGCCAACAGTGGCATTTACTTTGTGTCACGAGTTGCTGAGTGTCAGGTAGATGATGAGTGAGCTGAGGCTAAGTGTGCAAGAGGCTAATAGGAACACTTCCTGTTTCTAAACCCAAGGGTATCGTTGACCTGCAGATGTCTTTACAATTTATACATGTTTTTGAATTTGTTTAATAAAACGGCAACCTCACATCTGATCTCGCTTCTGAATGTTTCCACACAGCAGAAAATAACTTAGCCAGTGGCCCCCAGGTAATCTGAGTTTGAGATCCTTGGCTGAAACATTCCTTGAGAAAGTCAAAACCCTGAGGCAGTTTCTTTAATATATTTTATTCCAAAGCCAATCAATTGTTCTCCATCGTGATGCTTATTTTCCAAAGAAATTTTATAAAAGTCAGGTATCACACACAAGTATAGCTGCAACCTTATTTGAAACAGTGCAGATGCTTGTCAAAGTGTTAGTTTGAAATCTGTGCAAGATTCCAACTGCAAAGATAATGATGAAAACAATAATATAATAATAATAACAAACATCTCTCCTTTCATTGGGCAGCTCCCAGTCTCAGTTATTTCCCCTGGCTGCCACGCTGAATAGAGCACTTGTTGGCTCAACTTGTCACATGGGAGGGTCAAGGGGTGGGGTGGGGTGGGGTAAGAAAGGAGTCTTGTTCCTCCAGGCTAACCTTTCTTCAATATCCCTCTACTCCCCCCCGTCTCAAACTCTCCTCTCTGCGACGTGGTCTGCCTGGGAACAAGGTTTGCATTGAGACTTCTGTAAACTCTCTTGCTCCACGCTGCTCAGAATTGTTCCAAATTTTAACCGTGCATTTTTTTTACCACTTTTTTTTTAAAAAAGGTCTTTTTTGATTTTAAATGTCTAACCTTTCCTCCCTTTTAAATTTTCAGCAAATTGGTTTCTCCCACGTCTAAAGTGTGCTTTGATTCCGGCAATGCCAGATGTACGGAGGAAAATATTTGCTGTTGCGTTAAACGAAGCTATATTAAGATTGCGTATTTAAGATCAACGTGCACGATGTGCAATTGAACACACTCTCACCACAACCGGGAAGCAAAGACTGTGATGCAGCTTTCGCAGCGGAAATATTGTTGACTTTTGAGTCTAAAATCTCAGGTCCCACATGTCATGTATATTTGAGTTGTGCTTTGTTGTTCTACTTCACGTACAATATGCCGGAGTTTCCCCTGCATTGTGAGGACTGTTTGAGACCCCTAGACCTGGGTGCCAACACATTCTGGGAAGCAGTTCAGTGAGAATCTGAAATGATGCCTATTAATTATTCATACTCTGGAATACACCATTCGTGTGCTCTAAACACAAGTTTGAAGGCACCACTTTCAGCTCATGCCAATAAAACGCGGCGTTAAATCGAATATGCAGGTTGCGCATATGCAAAACTATTTCTTGCAACATACCTACCAGAGAGTCTACTTCAGGGACAAAGACGGTTACCTCATCAAGCATATTCCACAATTCCAGTCAATTTTAAGTCAACTACCCAATCTGTTTATTTAAGCATTTCAAATTAAGCTCTGAGAACACAAAATGTGCTTAAGTAACACCAAGAATCGAGACTAATGACTCACAGATTAAATGCAGTATCAATGATTTCATGTACTTGCTCAACGTGGGGCGGTAATACTCGTTCTGCCTGGGACCGCGTCGTGTGACTGTTTCGTGATCCACGAGCAGTGTAATAAGGAAAGCACATGCAACCTGAGCCGTGTTTTAAATATAAACAACATCTACGCGATAGCAGAGCAGCCTGAAACCAGATGGGATCTACAATGACGGACAGAAATCACGCGCGTTACATAGACGAGCTTGTTCCAAACAGGTTTGCAGCAGGACTGCATAGTTTACAGCGGGGCCTGTAAAAACACACCCAACTAGTCCTGAAATGGAGATTGAAGGTAGTAACAGGAAGATTAAAAAAAAAGACAGAGAGAGCGAGAGGTAGAGAAAGAAGTTCCTGAGCCGGTGAGGAGAAAAGACGTCTGTCTCTTAAGATGGTTTAAAGCTAAAAAGGACGAGGTGGCAGTACCTTGTTTGGCTGTCCAACTTGGAACAGGGCTAAGAAAAGCACAGTCCTTGGTCAAAGTGGGTGGAGGGGTGGATTTCATTCAAGCAAACATGTTTTTGGATCCTGCACATCTGAATTGAATTACTAGGCAAACAGCCGATGGGTAAGAGAGCTTAGAACAAACTGAATAACCCCACAGCTTTGTGTGTCTTTATGAGAGGCAATTCTGGGTGGGAGGCTCAGGGGCCTTTCAAAACTCCAGGAAAGACAGAGCAAAAAGAATGCCCGGCATGTTGAGAAATCCAAACCTTGTTTGTCAACGCCAACAGGAAGCAGGCGCCAGAGGGAACCAAGCGTGTCGTATGTCTTTTAAAAATCAACCACTCCAGAACTACGCCATTCATCGCAAGCAACGTGTGCTTTATGTCCGCTTGTTGCCTGTGAAAAAGTCAACACCGGCAATATTCCTGGTAAGAATAATACCATGCAGCTGACTCCATGCAGACTATAGGCAAAGGTCATTAAAATAAACGTATGCATGGACACAAACACGGACCGATCTCACTGGGGGGCAGCGCGCATCAATAAATATTCCTAAGCTCACAGACATTCTTGTAAGTGCGCCGCTAATGAACAGTGCTGAAAGGATTTGTGTTTCCTTTTCGGAGCGTGAGTGGTATCAAAGCATTTGGTTCCTCATACCATTTCTGAAGAGGATCTCGTTTCTGCAGTGGCCCAGCAGGGCTGCAGACTTTAGATCAGTATTCAGTTCAGTTCTGCAAAAAAGCCTTTGATTTCATGATGGATCCCGGTTGTTCACTGCCTAATGCAAAGTGAGAAACTCTCACAGGACTTCCAGTCCGAGGCCTGCTGAAGGAATAGGGGCTGAAACAAAGTAGTATATGTATCACTTTAAGGGAAAGTTAATATTTCCTCTTAAAGTGTCACATGGCTTGGAGGTCTGACGATGCACATGTAGGCAGACACACAGTATGCATGGAATGCAGCACTCAACCATGCCACTTCAATTCCCTTAATCTGGTGATTAAGTGATTTATGACATGCTGATGGGACCAGGTCCCTCACCGGCTTGATAGCAACACACTAGTGAAACAAAGACTGGGATTCTTGTTTGGCAGTCAAGCGAAAATCATCCCATATTTGAGCAGTGAGCGACCAATGATCTGATAATGTGTGGGACAGACACTCTGGTCAGCGCTGACTCGTTATAAAGTCACAGCTTCTTCTACTCAAACATAACAATGCTCGTCCCAAATGGCACACGGGATCGGCCTACAAGGACCAATTACTGCGCGAATGAATAACATCTGTGAGGCAGTATACAGCATCCAAAAAAATAAAATAAAATAAAATAAAATTAGGGCCAAGCAATATGTTGTCAAAGAAGTCACAACCGTTGTAACGCTATGTCATCACATGGATTACACAATATCCTTAAAACAATAGTGGCCCTGGGGCCGGCTGAGCACCTTGGGGGTCACATTCACAACATTTTGTAATCGCCCATCTCTCGACAAAATGTCAATATATCAATATCAATGAAAGTCATTAATTCTCAAGAACAAAATGAGGCCAAACATCCATTTATGACAGTACGATCCAACAATAAATCCAATGGAAGCACAAGATAGCCTCCGGGCTACTGTGTGCCTTTGTCATGTTTTTGATTACATTACTTCTGGCAGGGCATTATAATTTAAAGTTGTTCACTCTAATCTGACAGTAGGAGAGGTTTTGGATTCAAGTCCTAATCAGTTTTTTTTTCTACCCATGGCAACAGGCAGTTTCCTGTGCATACAAAATTGATTACATTTTTAAAAATGAAATTAAATTTTAAAGAAAAGGCTATATTTGTTCTTTGCCCACTGCATTGGCGGTACAGATAACTGCATATAACTCTTCATTAAAAAAATATTCTTGTAAAAACCAGATTAAACAGAACCTGGTTGTATTATGAATTGCGAATGAAAACAATAATTGTATTTCTAAAGTGGATTCACAATTTATATATGTATGAATGATATCTATGTACAGTGCCCCCCAAAAGTATTGGAACACTTGGTATTTCACACATTTTAATTTGTTTATGCCATTTCAAATACAAAAAAAAAAATCTACAATTATCTTTCTTAAACTATAACTGAAAGCAAATCTCTACAACTTGATATAAATTAATAAAAAATATAAAAGCCAAGATGATGGGTCGCCTAAGTAGTAAGTTATGAAGCTGTATAACTGGGGATACAAAATGCAAAACATGCACAATGGACAATATCTCCAATCACAGCCACAGAAGCCTTTGACTTCTTCTGGGTTGTCTGGGTCTCTTGATGGCTTTCCTCACTCATCTCCTTCTTGCACAGTCTGCCAGTTTTTGAGAACTGTCTACTCCACACAGATTTACCACAGAGTGCCATACTGTTTGTATTTCTTCATAATTGATGTAAATAAAGTCTAAGACATATTCAGTTACTTGGAAATGTTCATGTATCCATCCCCTGACTTGTCTGGAGAAAACTGGCAATAAAACTTTACAGGGTATTTACAGGTATTATACATTCCTTATGCAACCCACCATCTTGGCTTTGATATTTCTAATGAATAAAATTGTAGAGAAGACACAAATTAAAATCAAGTGAACTCTGACTCACTACATAAATCAAAAAAGCAACTTTGTTTAGCCTACGTAGTACCCCAGAGACGTATCTGCTACCTGTGAGCAAACAACTGTCACTAAATCGGGACAAAATATACAACAGAACGGGAAAGTAAATCCAGAATTACTAAATGATGTGTAGACAATGTGAATGGAAATGGTCGCAAAAATTTTCATTAGTACTGTAAATGACTCATAGCAAACTCAAAATATTGCTCAGAAACCTTTGAAACACCCACGTTTCAAACATCATTCTGAAGTCACATGAACAGGACTGCGTCAGCTGCTGAACACGAGCACTAAGTCAGGACTGTGCATCCATATCAAATTATGAAGTTCACATTTAGATGCTATAGTCCGTGTGGGGTGTGCACGTGCTCAAGCATGTAGGCTGCCAGTTTTTAGTTTTTGAAACTTTTTCTAATTTTTGTCTTTTATTACCTTCCACCAAGGCAGTAACATTTTCACCAGTGTTTCTTTCTACTCCATGGAGGTAAAAATAAGCAATGGTCGGTGATGGTAGGTTAGGTAATGCTTTCACAGGTGTTTGTTACTACCTCTACCAAGGAGGTAACATTTGCACAGGTGTTGGTCTGAATGTTTGTTCGCAGAAAACTCAAAAAGTAATTAACAGTCTTCAATAAAATTTGGTGAGCAGATAGCTAATGTTCTGGGAAATATATTGTGGAACTGAGCGCCAGAAGAATGGTAGTAACACAACAATAGCAACATCTGTGTCAAGCGGATTGAGCCGATGTTGATAAAATTTGGTGAGCAGGCAGATAATGTCCTAGAAAATGAGGGCTGTTATTTTGAATATGGTCAAAAACAATTAGTGTGTCATTTGTTCATTAATTTACAACATGAAACCAAAATAAATTTAAAAATAAACAAAAAGTATTCATTTTTTTCCAATATTCATTTCCAAAGCCAACAAGTTGCTTTCCGATTTCTTTGTTTTTTCATTTTTTGCTCAAATCAAATATCTAAAGCAGATAACAAACGCTTGTGTCCGTTTTTTGCTGTTCTTGTTTTTTTACTCAAGTGGCGTGACCCAGAAGTGACTGCACCAGTGAGGTGTATTTTTCCCTGCATCCCCCAGGCCAATAATGAGACATCTCTATCAGACTCCCGCTCATCACTGACAGCTCCCAGCGAACACTTTTCTGTTGAAAAGGCATTTAAAAAACACCTATAACCACCTTTAAAAACATGTTTAAACCAGATTAAAAAGTAAGTTTTTTTTCACCTTGTATTTGAAAACAACTAAATTTTCATGCTTAGACAGTTTTTAATAATTAACACTTACGTTAATTGGCCTGAGAGGTCTTGATGATGAGCGAGAGGTGTATAGACACGCCCCTTTGTGTTAACTGCCCTGTGTAAAAAAAAATAATAATAATACACTTTCCACATTTACTATCACTTTTGGGTCACACCACTTATGTCAAATAAAAAAATGAAACTGGGATATGAGTGTGTGTTATTCAAATTTTCCATTTTTGATTTTTATGCAAAAAAGAAAGAAAAAAAAAACAGAAATCAGAAAATAAACCATCTTTTTTTGTTTGTTTGTTTTTTTGGAAAAGAAAAATGAAAAAAATGAATGTCCTTTCTTTCTCTTTGATTTCATATTAGAAAAAAAACTAATGACAGACTGATCGCAAAGATATTCTGGATCCAGAAAAAGTATGAAGGATTTGGGAGCACGCGGCCTTGGCGCAGGTATGCCCTGTCCGAGTGCCCTCTAGTTACACCTGCTTTTTCCTTTTGTTAGAGTTGCCAGACAAGATGTTGTTGCAAAGCCACAAGACATTTTTCCGCATAATTTCCTTGTCGTACCGTCAGTAATGAGAGAATCTGCACATTTGGGGAGGGTGAGCACTACAGCGACTAAAAGAGCAGAGCTGCTGCTACTTTCTTTCTTTCTTTCTCCCCTCATGACCACCTCGGTCACCATTGACGGTCTGACAAGTTGCCCACACTGCATCACCTGCAGCAGGGTTTGATGTATAATGCATGAAGTGAGAGCCTTCTGAACACAGGCACTGATGCAGTTTTGGGGGTACTGCAGGTGTGGTGAGCTGCGGGATGATATTTTCACAGGCAAGTGTGTTCCCTTCATCCCAGTTCTCCCATTACAGACCAAGCAACCAAAGCAATACCAAGTGAATGCTAAAAACCCTCACATGTTGAATAATTGAGGCTCCAGAGCCAGAAGAGACTCTGATTAGCATATAGGCCTTATGGAGCCAATCTGTGCAGCGACAGGACAAGAACCATCTCTGGACTTTTGCATCAACCGATCGCTCCGATTCCAAACTTAACACAGTTTCCTCTTGTTCCACGAGGCCAGAACGGACAGCAGTTAACAGTCCACCGTTCACACACGTGTCTCCGTCTGCGGTCACCATTAGGAATGCGTGTGATATTATTCACTCAAAATTTAAACGTCTTCCTTGTCTTCCAGCGGCGGCTCGCTGTGCTACAGCCAGAGAATGATTTATTAATCTGTGAAGGCACTTGACTGAGCAGGCCTCTAAACTAACAGACTACAAAAACACCAACAGCGTGCGTGGCTGCTATGCACAAAATTTATGAGATTTACATTTGCCTCCGAGCAGGTTTCTGCACATATTCCATAAGAGTGCCCGCCTGTGGAGAAAAAAATAAAATAAAACAGTGATGTCAGGTCGAGCACACGGAGTAAAATGACTGCAGGATTACAGGTCTGCTTTGGGGAGTCCCTGCTGATGTCTCCTGAATGCCTCTCCTCAGGTCCCTCTCTCTGGATCCTCTTGGCCCTGGGAAGTAAACCCCGGCCCCCCGTGTGTGCCCACCCGCTCCCGCTGCTCTCATTAGTGCAGGATTGGGGGGCTGGTGAGCCTTCAGGCCTGTGGAACCAGCCTGCCACCCCCCTCCCCAAACCCTCCTCAGCTGGAGTAATGAGCACATTATCAGTCTGGCTCTCAGTCAGCAGCAGCTCACCAGTAGGGCATGTGGACTCTTGGCCCAGAGCTGGGGATGGTGAGGACACAGCGGGGTGGTTCTATTTTCATCGTCATGGCCAGTATTACAACGTGCAATCACACATTTAATAACAATTGCTTTGGTTGCCAGGTAACAACAGAAAATCACCATGAGATGAAAGTGAATGGATGTGCTTGTTGTTTAACACCACTTTAAACAAAATGTTATGTATTCAAAATGAAACGTGTGATCTTATCGATATATTAAAGCCAAGTGGCCTCTGTAAACGTGTGTGTGCGTGAGTATGGCGTCAATCACGGACAAACTGGGGAGAGCTGATATTTGCCATTTGGTTGTTGTACATTTGGCTACTCCCGTTTTGTGTTCGGGGTCGCCACAGCGGATAGAGCGAGATCTGCATTGGTAATTGGCACAACGTTTATGCCGGATGCCCTTCCTGACGCAACTCCAGTTTTACCCTGGAGAAACACACACAGCCGCTGGTGTTCCAAAGAGGTCTCCCATCCAAGTACTAACCAGGTCCCGCACTGCTTAGCTTCTGAGATCTAACGGGATCAGGCTTACACAGAGCCGGGCGGCTGCTATGCTTATGTATTTTGGGTCAAAGATAAATGCAGCGAAAACGGAGAGTTATAGGACTAATATTTTGGAGATATTTGGGATACTGGATAACAACAGTGAATAATGGACATTGATAATTAAATTCTGAACTCACGTGCCATTCCACAAGGGGGTGGCATATCATCTATATATTAAAAGCCAAGTGGGGTCTGTGCATGTGTGTAACTTTGATCATGCAGAAACTGGGGAGAGCTGACATTTTCCATTTGGTATGCTTATGTATTTTGGGTCAATCTGGAGCCCATGGATGCCCACTGGAAATGCACTAGTATTATTTAACTGACAATGTAAGTGCTTCATTTGAGCTGTATGACTGATGTTTATATTTGAGCTTGTGACATGTATTCATGATGTCTGTGCAGACGAGTCTCACACTATTAGATTATGATACCATCACCAAATGTAGTAGATTTTCGTAATAGGGTCATCTAACCCCAACCCTACCCACACCATAACCTCAATGCCCCACAGTGGGTCAGCAAAACACCCCAGTCTCATGACAGTTCGTGATCTAATAGATTGCGATACTATAACGAAATTAGATTGTGATATCATAAAAATCTCCAACATTTCATGAGGGTATAACATTCTAACAGATTAGATCACTTTATATGATGCCATCACAAACTGCCATGAGCTTGCGTTGTGTCTGTGACACTTAATCACAAGGACAAAATGGTCGTTGCAGTCCATTTTGATTTTTTACCAAATAAGTCATGAAAAAGGATTGCCTTTTGCACAACTATAATTTTGCACATTAGAATTTGAATAAGCCTTCCACATTCCCTACTCTGGGTAGGGAATGCAGTCTTGTCCTAAGTTCAAGTACCTCAGGGTCTTGTTCGCGAGTGAGGGGACAATGGAGTGTGAGACTGGCCGGAGAATCGGCGCAGCAGTGGCGGTATTGCATTCGCTCTGCTGTACTGTTGTGACAAAAAGGGAGATGAGCCAAAAGGCGAAGCTCTCGATCTACTGGGCAATCTTCATTCCTACTCTCACCTATGGTCATGAGGGTTGGGTCATGACCAAAAGAAGTAGATCGCGGGTACAAGTGGCTGAAATGGGCTTCCTCAGCAGGGTGGCTGGTGTCTCCCTTAGAGATAGGGTGAGAAGTTCGGTCATCCGTGGGGAGCTCGGAGTAGAGCCGCTGCTCCTTCGCATTGTAAGGAGCCAGCTGAGGTGGTTCGGGCATCTGGTAAGGATGCTCCTTGGGTGCCTCCTTAGGGAGGTGTTCCGTTACGTCTTTCTGGGAAGAGACCTTGGAGAAGACCCAGGACTAGGTGGAGAGATCTCCACACTGGCCTGGGAACGCCTCGGGATCCCCCAGTCAAAGTTGGTCAACGTGGCCCAGGAAAGGGAAGTCTGGGGTCCCCTGCTAGAACTGTTGCCCCGCGACCTGATCCCGGATAAGCGGTTGAAGATGAGTGAGCAGGTATTTGAATAAATTGTTCCCAATTTCATATCGCCAATGTGATCAAATATCTCCTTGTCTGGGAACAATTTAAGAATTTAAACCAAATGAGTTAAAATACAAGACACCATGACACACTTTCTGTCATTATGTCATGGATGATTGGGGTGGGGGTTCCAGCCCTCGGACATGCCATTGCTATGCTACATATGCTTATGTTAGCATCATGCAGACAAAAAAATGTGATAGACCTTCAGTTGCGACCAAAAGTACACCCCCCCCCCCCCAAAAAAAGTCATAAAACAAACAAAGAAACCAACACTCCTAGTAAACATACAAGGGTACGTCAAAATGTTCTCGATCTCACCCAGAAACAAAAGTATCTGGAGGCTTAAGATGTGGTCTTCTTCCCTGAAGCGATACCAAGTGCACCAACAGCACTGAAGTTAAGCGAGTCTATGATGAAAAATAATACAAGAACAGTCAGACAATTTCTGGGTGAGGCCAAGCACGGCCAAGAACTTTTTGAAGTACCCTCCTATGTGACCAGATATTCCATTGGCAAGGATACATGATCAAATCTGGACATATTTCTCATGAAGATTTTGCCAGATACCTGCTGGACAGGTAAGGCAATGCTCACACGTCTACTGTGTCAGTTATCATTACAGTATACAGTAATGCTGCCAGTTACGGTTACACCATTTTCATTTGATTTGCCAAAATGAGTGAATAAATAATATTTGTCTTTGTTGGAAGTTAGAAATTTAAAGTTCCCCATTTCCACTGACTGCAAAATAAACTTAGAACATGCACTTCTTCCTTCATGTCATCTGTAAGATTTCAGTTAATCTGCTGTGGCGACCCCGAGTAAAAACAAGGGAGAAGCTGAAAGGACTTACTATTCGATGTACAATCCCTCAAAAATAAATAATTTACCAGCAATAATACTTGGTGTAATTTTACAACATACTACATAAAAGAGGTATTTTGTAATAAATACATTTCAACATGATATGCATCTTGTCAATTTTGTGAAAATCTGAGAGGAACTACACCTTTAAACAGCAACGACAACATAGCAGCTGTAAACCAAATTATATATATATATATATATATATATATATATATATATATATATATATATTTTTTTTTTTAAATTGACCACTATAACACCTATTAAATCTAATTATTTCAAATCTCAGTTTGAAAAGCTGACAGCATCCACATCTCTGTTTTCTGAAAGTTAAACTGGATGTTAAATAAATTCAGTTTACTTTGACATTAAACTTCAGTAAAAACAGAAATTCTATAATTTGCCATTATTCCTAACATATACAACTTAAACTCTTAATTGATTATCAAAACTGTAAAAAAAAAAATTTAAAAAGTATGATTCAAATTGAAATATTATTTGTAATTTCATTAAATAAATGTAAACTACAAGCAAGAAATTTTGATGTCTTCAATAATTTCCCCTCTATAGGGGTCATAAGCTACTATGTAGACACAAAACATTTAAATATCGTCAAATACCATGTATCAAATGTTCCAAACTTAGGGACAGTACGTTTTTAAAAACAACACAACTCACACAATGTTTCATTCAATAAAATTTAAAAACAGTTTTGGCAAGAAAAAAATAGAATCCTTCAAAATGTTTCTTTGTACTGATGGTCATGATTTAGGGACAGTCAAAGGAGATGAAGGTCAAACTGAAAAAGATGAGCACCAACGCAGAGGCGCAGGAAAAGTAACCACGTAGTAGCAAACCGCTGAAGGACAGATTAGAAACAATCGATGCACACAAGCCAAAAATCTTCAACAGTACTTCAAATGTTATTCATCCACTTGTTTGGACTCATTTCCTTCAATGTGTTTCCGCACAGTACAAGCTCATATTTCACAATGTTTCATATTAACTAATATCAGTTTGGTGGAACAACACATTCCCACACAAGGATCAACGGGGGTCACCATCAGGTTCGCAGTTATTCTAACAAAATATTCTCTCGCTGCCTTCTACTGAAACCTAACATCGGCCTCGGAGTGAGATTCCCATGAGCAAACTTCATCCCCTGAAAAAAGAAAGAAAGAAAGAAGAAGAAAAAAAAACAAAAAAAACAGTTTCCCCATTGACTGCGCTCAATGAGGACTTTGTCATGTGCATCGCTGCAATTATGTGATCCAGCAAATCAACCACAAACTCAACAAGCCTGTCTGGCTGAGATGTGTAAGGTCAAAGGGCTGAGTCACATGGCTTGTTTTGCTAAAGTGTAGTGACACTCGCCCTCCTCTCTGCTCCACGCCACTCCACTCCGGATTAATACGACTTCCCTGAAAAGTGGTAAAACCTCTTGGGGGGGGGGACAACCAAAGTTTTAAATCCTCAAAACATGTCTTTCAGCAAAGTCATAAAGCCAACAGGTGTGCGCTGAGGCCTTGTATTGTCTAACCGGAGTGAGACACCATCATGACGAGTTCTCACCTGTGTGGCAAAGCTCAGCCATTGCACCGGGCTCCACACATGACAGATTTATAGTTCAGACTGTGTTTTTATGGTAAAGACAGACAGACATTGTTCAGCAGTGCGGGAGCTGCAGAGGATGTGGGGGCAGCTGGAAGCAGGCGGATGGGAGTGGGTACGTCTACACGCACACGCTAATCTGATTATTGTTTATAAGCACATTATTGAAGATTAAAACGTGTACTGTTTGCTGAAACCTGATATCCCCAATATACCAAGCTCACATGTTGCGTTAGACAGCTAAATTTATGTGCAGAGGGACGCAGCTAAATAAGAGAAAAAAAAAAAACGTTCTGCAGCTTGGGTGTGTTAAAGTCACAAACACACTTCATTTTCACTCCATGTCATGACACAAAACGTGAATGTTGCTGTTCAGGCATACCTTGTGTGAAGGACTTATAATTTAGCATCTTCCATATGTTTTCACTCAGCTCTTGTCAGCTGTCAGCATATACAGTCCTGGTCAGAATTACTGGCGCCCTGGTATTTTAAGTGCACATTTTAAAATGTGACATGAATGCAAACAAACCTCAAAATATTTTAAAATGTCCAAAGGTATTAAACGGAAACAACAAAACAGAATGCAGCCATAAAATGAAATAAAAAATGTATGCATATAAAATGTATGCTGGACATGGTTAATGGCATCCTTTGATGGTTTTACAGTAAATCACACCAGTGCCCAGTTACCGGGTTGGTCATTGTCATCAACTATCCAGCCTTTGTTACGTTAACTGGCTTTATTAACATTTACGGACACATACAAACTGCATACGACATACTCAACTCGTAGCCTAGCAGTTCTTGTTCTACAATTCAATCAACAACGCTGCTCAGCATAACAATGACACCCAGTGGCTAATATGAGAACCGTAACAAACACATC
The DNA here is from genome assembly GCF_902500255.1 of Thalassophryne amazonica. NCBI lineage: Eukaryota > Metazoa > Chordata > Actinopteri > Batrachoidiformes > Batrachoididae > Thalassophryne > Thalassophryne amazonica. Next base: position 31,342,731 of record NC_047107.1, read on the forward strand.
ATGACAGTTGTCTGCGACAACATTGCCAAAAGCATAGGAAGCTCTCCTTTTGGAGAAATAGAAGTGATGTAGAGGTGCTCTTGAGTGTTCCATCAAGCACTGGTACATGATAGCCGCCGTTTTTTGAGGTAAGACACTGACGTTGTCGGAGAAGGAGACTAGTGAGGGAAGCCACCAAAACACCTTGACAACTCTGAAAGGATTGTAAAACATATGTGGACGTGATTGGAGAAACTGTTCATGGTGTAACTTGTCAGTTGCATCCACAGTCACAGCTTCATGCTGGTTTGGGTCAGATGAGGATTTTTATACAAGAAAACTGATCAAATCTAGCTTCTGTCTCCCATGTGCCTTCTGGCAAACTATAGCTGCTGAAATTTCATGTTTTCTTTTTAAGAATGCCCTTCGAGTTGCCACTCTAACCATGAAGCTGTAACGGGTGATACCTCTTTCAAAACTTCTCCAATCACAACCACAGAAGCCTCTAACTCTTTCAGGGTTGTAATGGATGATTTGATGGCTTCCCTCGGGAGTCTCCTCTGTGCACGGTCGCTCAGTTTTTGAGAAGTGCCTACTCCAGACAGATTTACCACACTGTTTGTATTTCTGAAGGATACAAACCATTTTAAATCCAAGATAAAGTCCAAGACATATTCAGTGACTAGTAAGAAAACTTGATGTGAAAGTGATGAGTTACTGTAAACCTGTCAAAGCATGTAACAACAATAAGAAGCACACACTTCATTTTTAATCATAATTTTTATTCCAGTTTCTGAAAGCATTTTCTTTTGTTGTTTCTGTTCAACATCTTTGGATTTTTTTTAAAATAGTTTGCTTACACAAAAGTGATTTGTTTGCATTACATATTTTAAAATGTGGACTTAACATACAGGAAAGACTGTATTTGTTAATGCAGAGCTACGTATATACTGTCATACATAGATACTTTCCTTTTGTTATTTCAGGTGAGTATTTGTACAACTCAAAATTCAGAGCAAAGATTGGCTTGGTTTGCCATCTTAGCACCCAAACCACCCTGTGATACTGTGAAGTCACGGTCATCTTTGTTCACGAAGGATGAACATCACTGTACAACATTGTACCGCTCAGAGTTATACATACACAAAATCAAACGCCAAGACGTGATCACAGCTTGAAATGCTAACGCTATGAGAAAGATTTAAAGATTGTGTCTAAAGCTGACAGATGCTGCATGTTGCCCCTGGTTACAGTGTCTCGTCTGACAGTTGTAATATGTGAAGTTCTGGTAATAATTCTGTGCATAGTATTATTTTATACTTACTAAATGCCCTGGGGTGGGAGAACGAGAGTCTTTTAGTGCTGCAGATCCTGGGACGTCCAAAAGAGGCCATTTCATTTGCAGGTACTGTGGGTGAGAGTGAGGAGCATCATCAGATACTGTGCACTGTTCAAAAAGCACCAATACTCACATACTGTTTAAACTACAAGCCAGAAAAAAAAACAAAATAGTTCAGCCCATCACCCCCCGAAAAAAAAAAACTTCACACAAAGCAATGTTTCTAAAGTACATATTTCTGCAGTATGCAATGTATGGAAAGAAATTTCTGCCCAGATCATCCATATAAGTAAAGATCATTTCAAGCAGGTTCATAAATATTCGTACAGGGGTGTCGCTGAGTCACAGTATGGCAGACAGGAAACTAACTGCTGCAAAAAACAAAAAAAAAAAAACGGTATTGCTTCGTGAAAAAAACCCAAAAAAAACAAAGGAAACAAACAAAACAGAATTCAGATGCCTGACCACATCAAAATGTCTTTCCACTGGAACTGTTTCAAGCTGAGTTGGAGATCTGTTGAATCTAAATCAAAGCAGGAAAATGGGAAAGAATAATATTATAATTTTTACACTAAAAGGGTGCACGTACACAGACATACATGCACACAAACATCGGGCTGGGCCATTAAACCATCTCCGATCGGGATCGCAGTTAAATTGATGTGGTTGATGGTGTTAAGCCTTGCAAGATTTTACTCGATTTAATAGCTTACAAGCCCCACAAGGGTGGTGGCCAAGTGGTTTGTGCGCTTAGTTTCAGTGCAGAAGGTTCCCAGTTCAAACCCCACCCCTGCCACATTTTTCTATGTAATTGTGGAGTTGCGTCAGGAAGGGCATACAGTGTAAAACTTGAACGGCGTGGTTACATCCACCGAGAAAAAAACAAGGCATGCAGCTAAGAGTACCTATTTTGTCACTTTGCTCCCTCACCATCCCTCACGCTCCCATATTCCAATTTATAAAGAAAAAAAACAAAACCCACACCCACTGTAAGCCAGACACAACCTTTTCACCAAACATTGTCGAAATTAGATTAATTAGTAAAATACCCAAGCATAAAAAAGTCATTTTTGTTTGCTTGTTCGTTTTCTGAAGACCTATCACTAAAAAAAAAAAAAAAAAAAAAAAAAAATCTACTGGACTTTTCCCAAAATCCAAACACTTTTTGTCTTTGTGAAAATTTGCTTCTACTGAAGATGGGAAGAACAGATCCACATGGACACCATCACCTTCAAATTAACTAAATGCTACATTTTTCAAGACTGAACCATAAACTGTCTTACCGATTTAAAACAAAAACATCTGATAATATTTACGATTACTGCACTGTGGCGAATGCATCATTTCCTAGAGGGGCCAAAAGCAGTGTGAAGTCCACACAGAGCTCCGGCGGACACCTGTACGAGACTCATCGTCTGCTGCAGTGAGACAGAGTTCTGGCTCATGCGAGAGAGAGAGAGAGAGAGATAGAGAGAGAGAGAGCCGGAGTAATGTGGACACAACGAAATGGTGGAGGACTGTGAAATTGCCATTTATCAAGTAAAAACAAGAGGCCAGCTGTGGGCGCCCATCGCTGAGTGGGTGGGAAGAGACAGCTGGAAGGAAGCCCCGTCTACAGACCAGCCAAAGGTTGGACAAGGGACTTGACACCAACTCCCGTCTGTCCTCGTCAATCGGTTTGGCCTTCTGACCCAAACCAGCACTTCGGTATGACTACTTTTCACCCATTTATCAGCTATCACACATCTTTGATTCTCTTCTTGTTGCCAGTAACATACCCGCATTGGTATGGATAAAAATATGTGTACTCAGAAAAATTGTGATTTACGGCTCATTCCAATAGACCTCATCCCCACCCCGTTCTTTCTTTGTTGACCTTCAGGAATGAAGATAGCATGAATCGCAGCTCAACCATCTGGTTTATAAATCAGTTTGCATACCGGATACTGCAGCTTGTCATACATGTGGATTTTCTCTTCCCAGTGCAAAAAAAAAAAAAAAACATATTTAAAGTGTTCTTTTAAACATTTTTGCTCATCCAGCCTCATGTCATGTACACATAAAGGTATCATGGTTGATTACACCGATGTTTAAGCAGTGACTCAGAAAGTCTGTGTGCAGGAGGTGATTGCACAACCCCACTGTGTGCACACTGATACAATTATGCAACGCAAACTGTGATTTTTGTTCAAATATCTGTCGGATCATAAACTGGCATAATGCAGTCGACCGACTGCAAACATCTGTTGAATGAAAAGGCCAAAAAAACAAAAAAGAGCAGCATTTGTCACTTAAAGCGACAGACGAATGCGTAAAGGCTACATACAAAGCTTTGTCTGCTTTTCACAAGTTGGCGCAGATAAATGATGACAAACAAGCAAACTGGAGGAGTCGTGCATTTGGGTTCTGATTTTTAAAACTCCATTCATCACTCAAGGTTTCTAAGGAGGAAGGAAGCCTGGATGGCTGTGGGTTAAAAATGGAAAAGACATTATAGCAGGAGGGAGAAAAGGGGAGAGGAGGGGAAAGAAAAAACATTTTCAGGAATGAGTTTGTCGGAGCAGGCAGAGGGTATTGTTTCCTGACAGCTGGGGTCCAACACAGGCAGGGGGAAGGGGACCCTTTTTCCCTTGGAAAAGGCGGGGGAATTCTTGGAGTTGACATCAGCCCTCTTCATTTTCACTATACCGCTCAAGGCTGAATCGTAGGCTCCAACTAATGGGCCCAAGTCCATACAACTGTCAGGAGGCAGTTGCTTTTAGAGGCTGCTAGCTCCCCATTGAAAGTTTATTCTGCTGTGTGCATGGTACCTAATGAATGCTGCTCTCCGGAGAGAAAATCCAAAACAATGCAGTTTTCCCTGTCTAATCTATGTCAATCATGAGTCCTTCCACAAATGAAACAAGCGCTATTGTGAGCGTTTGGTCTAGCCTGGCTGTGCCAACCCCAGCTCTCCCACCCAATCCATCCCTTATTTGACAGCTTCTGCCAGGACTGAGGAACATGCCCCCAGGCAGCTTTTCTGAGGGCCTACTTTTCTTTTAATTGCCGGCGTGTCCTATGGAGCAACTGTTCACAGACTCCCCGAAACATCCTGCCAGGTAATGCCATCCGCACGCTGTCACATTAGCTGTTCGGCCTCAAACAGCACAGACTACAGCAGCACACTGCTCGCTAACGCATGAGAAGTAAGAGGGTGTTTTTGGTCAATGAGCTGTTTCAGGAAATGTGTGCGCACACACACACACACACAACAAAGAAAGCTCAGCAAAAACTTTTTCGGAGTCCTGGTGTTACACTGAAAAAATGAAGACGGGGGAAGTAACAGACAAAAGTTTGTACAATGAAATGACAGCCAGCATTTCAAATTCATTATTCACACATTAACCAGTGACTTGATGTATTGTTTTAAAGTCTATAAAACATTGGAACGATAAATTTAAATAGACTGAGTTTCAATTACAAGCCAAACATAGTGCTATATTCCCCCCCTCAGAAAAACATGACACTAAAGTCAATTAATTCTGATGTCATTATAAGTCACAGTTGATCTGTCATTCATTTTCTGTACCTGCTTACTCCAATCAAGGGTCACAGGGCTACTGGAGCCTATACTGGAAGTCACAGGGTGAGAGAAAGTGTACACTCTGGATAGGACGCCAGTCTATCGGAGGGCCACATGTGGACAGATGAACTCATTCGCTCATTCCCAATTCACCCAACCTGCATGTCTTTGGATATGGGGGGGAGCCAGAGCACCAGGAGGGAAGCCACGCAAACATGGGGAGGACATGCAAACTCCACACAGAAAAAAAAAAACAGCTAGGAAGCGATCCCACAACCTTCTTGCTGTGAGGCAACAGTGCCAACTACTAAGACACTGTACCATGACCATGACACAGAGACTTTAAAATACTGTCAAACTTCATAAATTTCAATATTGTATATCGATTCATTTTCCACTGTCATATTATTTTTGACCACTCACCTCTAAAGCTCAGCTTTTGACTATGCCAACAGGAGGAAAATGGTAACAACAATGAGAGAAACTATTTTTATGTTTTTTTAAACTGGCTCGGTGGCAGCACTGACTGATGGAGCTCTGCCTGTTATCACTCTGCACTTATGAAAACAAGACTGACGCAGTGTTGATCTGTGTCAATAAAATAGGTATGTGGTGTATTTAGAGCAGAGTTTTATGTTGAATTAATGTTGAATTTTATGTTGACTCTCTACTCTTGTAGAGAGTCTTCTCTACAAGAGTCAAGACAGAAGTCAGACTACCAGAGCAAGAATTTTAGCTGAGGAAGCTTCTGCGATTTGAAGCGAAACGTCCTCGCGTCAAGCAACCCAGTCCAGTCGAAGATTCAAGCTTCTCTACTATGGAAACCACCTGGACAACTGAGAGCCTACACTGAAACGTTGAATTAAATAGTTAAGTAGCAGCAACCAGGAACATTGTTCAGTCGCTAGCACTGTGTTTACAAAGTGCATCAGATAGAACACGCACTTCGGTGACAATGGTTTAGTGGGGTTTCATTTATCTGATACGATCAATCCAAAAATGCTTTATTAGCCCGATTCTGATCGAATTTAATCAGATTTGGACATCCCTACATAATATTAAAGCAATAGTTTTTTGTTTGTTAAAAAAAAAAACAAAAAAAAAATGCAGAATCATAAGTTGTCTTGACACAGCAGAACAAACAACATCAACACTTGGAATGATGGATTGCCAAATTACAACAAGTAGTTGCAACTGGGCAAGCTAACATGCTATGCATCCTAGCCTTGTTCCTACAAAGGCAAAACTAGGCTGGTACAGCAACTAGTTGCCATGCAGCATGTTGAGTTTATTTGTGCGCAAATATCATCTACTAAATGTGTGTTTAATTAATTTCCATAAAATCGTTTTTATTGCGCATTTGCAGAGACTACGATTTTTATGTAAACAAAAACAGCTTTGTACAAAGGACACACACTCACTTGTGTGAGGGTATTTTATCTCTTATCATGAGTTTATAGTTTTTTTGTTGTTTTTGCTATTTATTATATGTATTGTTTTTTAAATCTGGAATTGGAGTCTATAATAAAGTTTGAACTGAACACAACCCCGCACTGCCGCGCAATTCATCGTGCCAATGCAACCTGCTGTGTTCCGCTGGATGCTGTGCTTTGTGCTGCTGGGAGCTGCATTATATAAAATAATTATTTAATAAAGGATTAATTGTTTGCTCTCAGAATTTGGCTGATGAAACCACCTCTAATTGCTCTGGAATCACAGAGGAATTTTCCAGAATTGCAGCTGTTCTTGTGCGCTTCATGACGTAGAGAAAGCATTTGGAATCATCTCAAAGGTAATTATTTGTAACAATTATATTGTAATGGCTTGCTAAAACAGTTGCATTTTCATTCCATCTTATGAGTATCTGTAAAATTATGTTTATGACAGATTTAACATTTCGTCATCATCGTTCAAATGAGCTCTGCTGTTGTGCGCTGCACTGACGCAATGACTCACAGTGACACACTGTTTTTGAACTGTTTGTGCAGTGTTTACGTGTAGTTCACAAAATTAATGCGTGCCAGAGATTTTGAACAATTCACAATTTCCTTGTGCACTTGCACAGTTTACAACGGTTTACAACAAGTTTACAACTGTTTACAATGAGTTTACTCTGTGGCACTATAGACTGCGTACCAGTGTGCAGATCAAATTTGTGCAAGTGTCAAGGTACCTTTACTCACATCCCAAAATTCCAAACCAATTGAATTAAATGAATGTGGCAAATTCCTACTGTAGCCAAGGCTTTACATTTCAGGACATGTAATAATTCTTTACAGATGCCTTTATTATAAGAGAAACACATACCACTTGAACAGATGTATAGCTGAGGAATATGCCCATTTCAGTACAGGAGCTAAAGCACCAGTAAGTATACTTAGACAAAAGTACAAAAAAAAAAAATTGTGAAGTTTAGCTGCTCTGTTTTCATAGCTGTCTAATTATCTTCCAGCCGTTCCTCCTGCCTCCAACACTCAGAAAAAAAACATCAGTAGAATGTGCTACTTTTCAAAGACCCAGATGTGACAAAGGTGGCAGTGATGGCACCAAAAATTTCCAAAACAGCTACACTGGAAGCCTTTGGCTTTTTGAACAGAGAGAATACAACATATGCTCTGGGGCATGTGGCCTGCCAGAGCTGGGTTCTAATTGTTACACTGGTCTCAGAGAGCGGAGGAAAACACAGCCAGCCATCTTTGTCATCTCTGAAGAGTGTGGTGCCATACTGCAGACCAACATCAGAGCAAGGAGAAGAGACAGATGTCTGGACATTTGCTGTCAAACTAACTCAGACACTCTGCCAGGGGGACAGAAAAAGAGAGAGAGAGCGAGAGAAAAAAAAAACTCCAAACTTTGCAAGTAACTATCTGCCTACTTCTTGGTAAAATGACACACAGTGATGACTGCCACTCAGACAGGAAGTGCAATTAGATAGAGCAGAAAGCTTTATTTTTTAACATATAAACTGACATTTCTACACAAATGATGCACAAACACATTTTGCATACATGTGCTGATGATCTGTGTACAAATGAATTTCACCAACTCCACGTTGCTATTTACATGGCGCGCAGCCCCGCCACAAAATCAGGTGTTAGGGTTGGCCCATATGGCAAAACACGTTATTGGAAATTTTCCCGTATCAATCGATATTTATCATGACATATAATTTAAAAACACTGCCTGTTCGAAGAGTGTCCTAAAATGACTGAAATGTAAAAAAAAAAAAAAAAAAAAAAAAAAAAAAAAAAACTATAGAACTATAGGGTTAATTTGTCAAACCTTTGTCTTTTATTGTGCATTACTTTGAAAAGCACTTTGTGCATAGGTATGGCTCAACCACAAGTAAATACTATTATCATCAACATCATTAATAATAATAACAATAATACTAACAATGTGATTATAATTTTTATTAATAATATTATTATTATCGCAGCAGCAGTGCATGTCATGGGGCTTTTATTTTGAAAGGTCAGGGGAGGAATGTGTCTATATACTTGTGGAATGCCTCACGGGGACTTCAGTTCAGTAAAGTTTTGATAAACGTTAATCTCTACTCACCCAACACTGTCCCTGTCTTCACTTTCAGTTTCTTTATTCCAAACACAGACATCATACATTCAGAGGTCCATTGATTGTGACCATATGTTATTGTTTGAGTTCTTAGTGTGTTTTGGTTGTCACATCAATTATACCAATCTGTAGAATTTCTAATTACACAAATTATAATTAAAATTACAATTATACCCTGACTGTTATCAAAGGATGCCCCGATCAACTTTTTAAAAAAGTTCCTCCTGATCTTGATCAGTCATTTAGGAAATACATATACATACATACATCATTAATACATACAAATACATCAACCCAATGCAAGCGCTTTAAACTGAATAGCTCTGCAATGCATTAAGGCAAAAAAGTAAACAAACCAAAAAATTCTGCCTTCAATCCAAGCTGCTCATTGTTTTTATTTTCCAAAATAACATGACTGTTTTTAATGCAATTCTTATCAATTCTATTTAGAGCAGCATTGTAGTTGGAAAAAATTGAAAACAAATATTGACTGAACATTAATATTGGGATATTGATTCAATCTGGGAGATAGGTATCATCCCTACAGACTGGAAGAATGGATTTATAGTCCAAATTTAGAAATGAAAGGGTGACTGCATGGATTGTAATAAATACAACAGCATTATACTGCTCTCTGTGCCAGGGAAGGTACTTGCAACGATTCTTAAGAAAATTCTTATCCAGCTACTTGGTGCTCAGCAACCAGAACAGTATGGCCTCATGCCCAACAAGTCAACTACTGACCACATTCTTGCTCTTCAAGTACTCACAGAATGCAAGCATGCATATCTGCAGAGCTTCTTCGAACCCTATGTTGACTCTGATAAGGTTTTCAATTCAAATGAGAGGACTGCTCTCTGGGACATCCTGAGAATACGTGGGATTCCCAAGAAGTCACTGGACATCATAGCCAGCCTATACACAGATACTGTAAGTGCTATGCGGAGCGGAGGCAACCAATCTTAGTTTTTTCCAGTGAAGACTTGCATTCCTCAGGGATATGTTCTGGTCCTACACTGCTCAATGCTCACATGTACGGGGTGTTGAATAGGGCTGTAGAAACCAGTGACTTTGGTGATTTTGTTGCTAAAGACAGGTTGACTGACCTTGACTCCACAGATGATTCTGTGATCTTTGCAGAATCAATGGATATCCTGACTGCAGCACTTGAGAAGCTGAGTGAGGAATGAGTGCCTCAGTTTTGTCCTGGATCAAGACAAAGATTCAAGCTTTTAATGACTTCGATAGATGTTGATATCTTTGCAGGAGAACAAAGGTCTAAGTGTTTTGGAGCCCTGGTGGTGCCTGTCTTACTGTATGATTGTGAGACTTGCGCGCAGCAGGGGGGCAGAGAGGAGAGTGAGAACTGCAGGTTCTCTGCACAGAGGAATCAGAGTGCACAGTTTGGCTGCAGCGAACGAACCATCTGTGAGTAAATGTGGAGATGTCTGGAGTTATACTTGATGTGGACATGTCCTGTCTCTGGCAATCAGTCTCTGAGCAGGACTTTTATGAACTTTATTTAAACACATTTGTGAGAGAAGAGCGAGGAGCTGCAGCAGCTGCTGCAATGAGCTGCATTTTTTTTTGTGCTCTTTCTGAGCATGTAGTTTCACTGCATTGTGTACACGGTATAAAAACAATCCTGCCTGATTTATACTGCGGGAACAATGGAACACAGCAGGAATCATAAACTGGCATCGGGTAACATTGTATTGTGAGAGTGTGGCTTCCAGTCATGTCATATTGTTCACAAATCTGTCTAAATCTGTGTTAGTGAGCACAAGATGCTGATTAGACAGCATGATTATTGCACAGGTGTGCCTTAGGCTGACCAACAATAAAAGGCCACTCTTAAATGACCAATTTTGCTTTATTTGGGGGGGGGGGGGGGGGGGGGTCTGGGAAAGTCAAAAAAACAGTCAGTATCTGGTGTGACCACCATTTACCTCACACAGTGCAACACATCTCCTTCGCATAGAGTTGATCAGGTTGATGATTGTGGCCTGTGGAATGTTGGTCCACTCCTCCATAATGGCTGTGAGAAGTTGCTGGATATTGGCCAGAAGTGGAACACAATGTCATATGGTCCGATTGAGAGAATTCCAAACATGCTCAATGATATGCCACACCTATGAGGTGGGATGGATTATCTTGGCAAAGAAGAAGTGCTCACTAACACAGATTTAGACAGATTCATGAACAATATTTGAGAGAAATAGGTCTTTCATGTATATAGAAAATGTTTTGGATCTTTGAATTCACCTCATGAAAAATGGGAGCAAATACAAAAGTGTTGCATTTATAGTTTTGTTCAGTGTACATAAGTATTCACAGCCTTTGCTCAGTACTTTGTTGATGCACCTTTGGCAGCAATTACAGCCTCAAGTCTTCAATCAATCAATAAACATTTATTTATAAAGCGCTTTACAGCACCGACTGGTGTCCAAAGTGCTTAACATTAAAAACACAAATTTACAAAATAAAACACATATAAAATAAAATTTTAAAACAACACATAAAAAAGAACATAAAAATAACAGAACATGTCACCTCCCCACTAAGTGTTAAAAGCCAGTTTAAATAAATAAGTCTTTAACTTAGATTTAAAAAGTGCTAGGTCAGGAATAGTACGTAACTCAAGAGGTAGCTCATTCCACAGTCTGGGGCCAGCTACCACGAAAGCATGATCACCCCAGCGTTTATATCTTGACCTTGGAACATCTAAGTAAAGCTGGCCAGACGCCCTTAACGTCCTACTGTAGGTGCGCAAAGTTAAAATTTCAGACAAGTAGGGAGGTGCAAGGCCATAAATAGCTTTAAAAACAAACATTAAAATTTTAAAATCAATTCTAAAACAAACTGGAAGCCAGTGGAGTGAGTATAGGATGGGCGCAATATGCTCACGTCTAGAAGTGTTTGTCAAAAGACGAGCAGCAGCATTCTGCACCAACTGGAGACGCACAAGAGACGACTGATTAATGCCCGCATAAAGTGCATTACAATAATCAAGTCTGGAGCTGATGAAAGCATGAATGGCCGTCTCAAGATCACGTCTACTGAGAAAGTGCTTTATTTTAGCCAAGAGGCGAAGTTGGAAAAAACTAGCTTTGACAACAGAATTTATCTGTTGATCGAACCTCAAACAGCGTCTTCTTGAATATGACGCCACAAGCTTGATCCATCTGTCTTTGGGCAGTTTTGCCCATTCTTCTTTGCAGCACCTCTCAAGCTCCATCAGGTTGGATGGGGAGTGTCGGTGCACAGACATTTTCACATCTGTCCAGAGATGTTCAATCGGATTCAGGCCATTGTCCTGCTAAAAGATGAACCGTCACCCCAGTCTGAGGTGAAAAGTGCTCTGGAGCAAGTTTTCATCCAGGATATCTCTGTAAATTGCTGCATTCATCATTCCTTCAATCCTGACTAGTCTCCCAGTTCATGCTGCTTAGAAACATTCCCACAACATAATGCTGCCACCACCGTGCTTCACTGTAGGGTCCTGGTGGATCAGAACATCTTCCATTTACAGATGATGGTGGCCAGTAGAAATGTTTTTATATTCTTCCCCATATTTGTCCCTCAAGACAATCCTGACTCAGAGGTCTACAGACAATTCCTTTGACTTCATGCTTGTTTGTGCTCTGACATGCACTGTCATCTGTGGGACCTTATATGTAAACAGGTGTTTGGCTTTCCAAATGATGTCCAGTCAACTGAATTTACCCAAGGTGGATTCCAATTAAGCTGTAGAAACATCTCAAGGATGATCAGTGGAAACAGGATGCACCTGAGCTAAATTTTAAGCTTCATGGCAAAGGCTGTGAATGCTTACGTATATGTGATTTCTTAGTTTTTATTTTTAACAAATATATAAAAATAATAAATAAAAACTGTCACATTGTCTTTATGGGGTGTTGTGTGTAGAATCTTGATGACAAAACAAAAAACAAAAACAAATTTCATCCATTTTGGAATAAGGCTGTAACAAACTGGAAAAAGAAGTGCTGTGAATACTTTCTGGATTCACTCTACATCAGAGGTCTCAAACCGGTTCCAGAAAGGGCCGAGAGGGTGCAGGCTTTCTGTGCAACCACCCACTCCAGCAGGTGATCTCACTGATTAACTGATTTCACCTGCTCAAAGTGATGTTAATCAGTGAAATCACCTGCTGGAGTGCGTGGTTGCACAGAAAACCTGCACACTCTCGGCCCTTTCTGGAACCGGTTTGAGACCTCTGCTCAACATTCTTTGCTATGATTGTCCTGCCAGTTAAATTAAACAACTCTGCTGTCAAGTCAGATAGATTTTATTTATTCATTCATTTTTTTTACACCCCAGATGCATACAGCAGTCTATGCAGTGCAGTTAATGGCAGTGTACACATAAACAGTCAACTAGTAGGTAGCAAAATGTTTTATTTTGAGAAGACTCATTATAAACATTTGATCTTCACTTCAGTGTGAGCAGACTCACATCAGTGATTAAAGCTGAGTTTTATTTCAAAGCAGAGAATGTTGGCTGTCAGAAGCACTCTTTCAAACTCCACCGTGTTGTGAAAGCAGGATAAAGGTTTGATCTGGACACAAGATAAAACCTGATTTGATATTTTTTATGGATATGCCACATTGAACCATGATTGGCCGAGCACATTACACACAGCTCTCAGCGGTTCGGGATAGGTTGGCATAGGGTGGGATGGGCGGGAGTATATTTGCTTTGAACTATGCATTCACACATGATATGTACATGATAACCGCCTTGCTTGTTCTGAGTCTGTTTAGCATGTTGATTGTGCACATCCTCAGAAATTAATGCAACACATACGCATGATCCAATATACACATGAACAGTAGGGGCAGTAGCGGGACGATCATCAGCAACAATCAATGGTGGAAAAACTGCAGTTATCAATTTGTATATTTGATGTGTCATCGCTGTTGCACAACGACAAAATACGCGTGTCAGAACAGCTGGCAAGACAGCAGAAAATGTTTCATTTGATTGTTTTCACCTTGTAAATCCGGAAATGCTACATGCACTGAGTACCTTATTGTGCTCTTGGGTATTTACATTCATGATGCAGCCAGTTGTCTACTTCAACCCTGTTCAGACTGAGGTTTACCATCAGCCATATCCTGCTTAAGCCATATATTTGAGCTGGATTCACTGCAGTCTGAATGCAAATGCGGCTTGAATCTGGCTAGCCCAGGACCATGACATCAAACTACAGGGGTGGGCATCGAGGGCCGAGACACTACAGGTTTTCCATGCAACCATTCACCTCAGCAGGTGGGTTGCAGATGAGCTTCTCCTCTGAACATAAACACCTGGTTGTCAATGAAATCACCTGCTGAGACACCTGATCATTAATGAAATCACCTGCTGAGGTGACTGGTTGCACGGAAAACCTGCAGTGTCTCGGCCCTTTATGGCACATGATTGCCCACCCCTGCCTCTGTGCACTCTGTGTCTTCTCGAGTTAAGTGCTCAAAAAGTTTACTTTTCTGCGGCGCCGCCATACAGAAATGCACATACGTATGCACACACACCCGCGCTTGTTCCGATGTTGCCGTCAGAAAACCGTCACAGTGGAACTGATGTCATCTGCAGCGACAGACTGCAGGTTGATGATGTAAGCTTAAAAATTTAACTTTTGTGAGGTTAAAAATTATTTCCTTTCCAAAATAAGAGTGAGGTAAAATAAAAAAAAAAAAAATCTGCATCTGAATGATTTGGCATAACCTCAAAAATCCGCATTCTGTACCTGCACACCGAAAGTCGCTCTGATCCAATATTTTGTGGGGGGCGGCGGGAGCATACGTTTGTGTATGAACATTTAGGTACCATTTGGTGCATATTTTACCATAAAATACAACCACAGACACTTTATAACCTGTTTTTTATTCATTTTAACTTCTATTGTACAATGTTGAATGTGATAACAAGGTGGGAGGCATGTACCCCCTGGATGTGCCCCTGAAATCTGCATGTCCATTTCTCTTTTTTCTTGCAAATGATCATGGATTCTGCATGAATCACAGGTAGCAGGCTCAGTGTGTTGACATTAAACAATCTTGTGACTGGTATTTATTAAGGGTGTAACGATACATGTATTTGTATTGAACCGTTTCCGTATGGGACGTTCTGTTCGATACAGGGCTGCACACGGGTGAGTTCGCGTTGCGTGTGTTTACATTCAGTGTTGCCAACTTGGTGACTTTCTCGCTAAATCTGGTGACTTTCCAAACCCTCTTGACGACTTATTTTCTCAAAAGCGACTAGCAAAAAAATCTAGCTACTTTTCCTGGCATTACTGGAGACTTTTCTGATGTTTGGTGACTGAAAGTGAAAGTCTGTTGTCACCGAGCGGCAGCGGGTCTCCCCATCCTCTGCTGCCTGCAGCAGCCTGTAAAGCACTCAGCAGAAGGATATCTACAATCCTCCGCTTTCAAACACTATTGAATGGCAAACCTCACTTGGACTCGCTCAGCCTACTCACCTCGTTTACTGTGCTTAAATAGTCCCCAGATTTTGAGAAGCCCTGGCCCTGAGAAGTTATTTTATTTTAATAAGTGATGGCCAATTTTAATGGCAAAATAAATAGACAAACCAAGAATCAAGTTTATTTGTGGTTCTAAATATTTTTAAGGTGGTTTTACTCACTTTTTGCCTCTCCCACAATGTTTTTGTTTTCAAAAGTTTATTTAAAAAGCTATATTAACAAACATTAAATGAACAAATACAAAGAGATAGAAAATAAAATAAATTGTTCAAAAGTAAAGGGATTCTCTAACATTAATTCTCTTAAAAACATCCATTCCTTATAGAGTGCGACAGTTTTGGACAAGTTCATTTCTGGCAAAAAATTTATGAAGGTTGAATAAAATTGAACAGGGCTTCATGGTGAGACTGTTATGCTGCGCTTTACTTGTGGAAAGGTTTTGTTAAAAGCTGTTTACTGGGAATTTATTTTTTTTATAATATTTCATACATTTGTTGTTTATTTGAGAACATTTTATTTAACTTATTACCAGGCACCACTTTGCAATTATTTTGTATTATTATTTTGTATTTGTATAATGTTACAATAAGTTGTTGGTTTAAACAACAAGCAAATTTAGGTTTTGCATTTTGTTCCCATACTGTACCGAACTGTGACCTCAAAACCGAGGTACGAACCAATCCGTGATTTTTGTGTATCGTTACACCCTTAGTATTTATGTATATACTCTATGGATTTCACTCACTCACTCACCTTCAACTAGGGATGCACAATCCACATTTTTTCACTTCCAATCCGATCCCAATACCTGAATTTGGATATCTACTGATATGACACTATTCCGATACCATAGCTCTGTTTGCTTTAATATTATTGTGATCATTATTGTTGATTTTATATGAGGATAGTTTGTATCCCCAGTTATACAGCTTCATGATGAAATGGCATAGAGGAGCATTTTCTTAAAAAGAAGACCTGAAAGTTCAGCTACAATTTGCCAGAAGGTACATCTAAGATGCAAGCCTAGATTTTATGTTTTGGTGAAAGAATTAAGTACTTTTATTTATTGTTAGGTCAGTGGCTGAAGTGTCATCTTTTGAACACCAGATGGCACATCCGCCCAAGTACATGTACCATTTTAAAGAAGGGCGCATTTCCCCATTTCCAAAATGCAACACCAAACCACCAAAAAAATTTTTAACAAAGCACTTAATTTACTCATATTTGAAGTTTGTCTGGATAAATCGTTGCACCTTTCCTCACGGCTCATTTGGTCTTTCTGCTCCCAATTAAAAAAATCCTCATGCTCTATAATGTGGTGCTTTTCAAAATGTTTGATTAAGTTCGCTGTATTGTAGCTCACTTCTGTCTCTCCGTACAACGGGTTTGCAAGCATTGCTATCTTGCTTTGCGGTGTTTCAGTGAACATGTCAGTGACAGTACTCAATGTTTGGCTGCTAGCTGGCTGCAAACTGCGGAAGGGACCTCCTGAACAGTGTGTGTCATTACTCCATGTCTCAGTGAGACATGCTTCTATTAACAACCCCTACCGCAGCCAACCAGTAGAGCAGCAAGCAGCACTTATGGAGACGTTTCAGCACACACACAGATGGGGATCAAAAAATTCAGAATCAGGATCAGAAATTTCCTATCCATGAATTACATTGGTATCAGAACCCAATACTGATATTGGATTGGATCGGCCGCATCCCTATCGATCCCAGTCATAGGGTGTGAGGCGGAGAACACCCTGGACAGGATGCCAGTCTGTTGCAGCTCTATGGATTTATTTCTCAAAATAACCACTAGTGATAAGCTGCGGAAAACCAGGCAAACTGGAATTTTGTTACGATATCAAGGAATTAGGCTTGAAGTTTCTGGGATAGAATTTATCAGTTTATTGCTAGGCATTCATTTTCAGCTTATTTTCTGTGTAACATAGCACAGAAGCCAAACTTTCCAGTTTGGTGTAGGATGTGGCTTGAGCTGGACTGCAAAGTCCAGTCTGAACGCAGCCTAGTAGGATGAGCCAGATTTGAAAAACAAGTCTGATCGCTATCTGGGTAGAAAGCAATCCAGACTGAATGTGGTTTAAGATGGATTGTAAACCCCAGTGTGAATAGGGTCTTAAAACACATGGTTAAAAAGCAAGTATAGTGCTGCGCGTAATTGGTTGACCCTCCCCAAAAAAAACCTAAAAGGTTTGGTAGCACGTGAAAAGAAACAGCTGAAAGTGTAAGAGCACTTAGCAGAATAAATGCTATGTTTCAAAACTGCCGGTCTTGTAAACATATTTTAAAATATGTACAGTAGAGTCCCTTTATTCAGAGTGTAATGACATGATGAGTTGAAATTTTGGCCCCATCTTGTCTACCCAGCTGGAAGAAGGTATCAGACTTTGGCTGGGTAAGTAACTTGTGATGGATTAGTGCCATGGTGTCAACTTAGGTAAGTATTGTCTTTTGCTGTTTTTTATATTATAAATAATGCATCGAGTTTTCAATGCAAGTGTTTTATTACTTTGTACGTCTACCTCACCTATGATTAGCTGGTCAGTGACCACAAGAAGATTACTACATTTTGTGTCTTGTATAGTAACAGTGCGTTTATTGGTGTCTGCTCGCTAACACGGTGTTTGCATTCTGAATAAATAATGTGCCCATTAAATTCATTTTATGTCATGTTGCATGCAGCTTGTAGCACAATGTTTCAAAAATAAAGAAGACTTATAGATGGGTGCCACTTGTATACCATATGTTGTGGAGAATAAGGGTTTTGCTAGTTCAGGAGGTCCTGCAAATTAGAATCCTGTGCAGTTTACATAACAAAGACTTACACTTTTATTATTAATGTCAATATTTATATAGGACTTTCCCAGGAATCAAAGGTACGAAACAAAATAAACTCTAATAATAAAAGAATAAATGTCAACAATAAAGGTTTTATTACAAAAATGCACAAGAATCCCAAATTATAGAGCTGGTAATACAGACAAAAAGGCACGATTTATATCTGACTCGATACTAGACTTATATATGGGGAGGTGATGGTCCAGTGGTTAAGCATTGGCCTTGCGACCAAAGGAGCCTCGGTTCAAATCCCACCCTGTGTTGTGTGTTGGGGGGGGCGTGGCTGGATGTTTTGGTGTTCTTTTCTTTTCTTTGCTCTCCAGGTGGCATGAGGGCTGATTTGTCTGTGAAGAAGGTGCTGGCTGAAGAGTCTTCACCCTCATCAACATCATGGAAAGCACCTGTGCTTGGTGCTCACGTGCAACCTGGACGACTTGCAGCTGAAGCAGATAATTGGATGGCGTTCTGCATTTAAGTCATGTGTGATTCAAGCAGAACCGCCGGGAACTCGACCTTGTGACGTTCGTTTGTGAGACGCTGAGGACCGCGCCTGGGTTTGACACATCGAGCCCGTGAAGCAGGGAGGGGTGAGGACACACGCTGTCAGCACACACGAAAGGTAATTAAGTGTTTAGGTACTTGTTGATAGTAACTTGGTGTTTTGTTACACAGTATACTGGAATTGTAAAGAGAATTGCGCAGTTTGCTTCTCACTGCTGTGGCGTGAAGGATAAGTGATCCTCCACTTGTTGTGAGAAGCTGCTCATTTGCATAAAGTAAAAAAAAAGGGACACTGACCTGAGTGTGTTGCTGGCAGCGTGTGTTTATTAGAAGATATAGTTGTATCTGTTGACTTACCTCACCGTCTCTTTGCTTCACAGAGAATCAGTTTGTCGTGTCCACCTGGGGGGTGTTTGGCGGTGGTAGGAAGTCCAGGAGCGCCGGCTTTAATCCTTGCGGGCGCTGGAGAGCGAGCCACGAATCACTCCACCAGAGGGACGTTGTTTTTTTATGTTTTTACACTTTTAAACACAGGTGTATAATAAACAGTTTTTGTTTGGAACCGCTTTCTGGTTATTTTTAGCGCTGGGTCCTGTCTGACGCAGGTTCGCTCCTCAATCCGCGTCGACACATAACACCCTGACCGGAAAATCACTAAGGGCCCTTGGGCAAGGTCCTTAATCCCCTAATTGCTCCCGGTGTGTAGTGAGCGCCTTATATGTCAGCACCCTGACATCGGGGTGAATGTGAGGCATCATTGTAAAGCACTGTGAGGGTCTGATGCAGATGGAAAAGCGTAATATAAATGCAGTTGATTTATCATTCCTCTTCGAGAGGCATGTTTTAAGTGGAGCTAATTACACTCCAGAAAATATGGTGTGTTATTTTTGTCTTTTCATGACATTTTTTTTTTTTTTTTTTACAGATACAACTAACACTCTAACGCAACTATCAGTATTCTATTTCAAACAATTGTTTAAAAAGTGGACATCTAGTTTTCCTTCAGGGCCAAGGGTAAACATTCCTTGTTTCATTGTTCTTTAAGCTCTTTTTTCAAAATGGAAAGCAAAGTGATATTTATCTCTTTTTTTTTCCTTTGCTGATCTGAAAAATAATCTGATCTGTTACTAAAAACCATGATCCTTACACCCTTATTTTGTACTATTTAAAAGTGGACAACATACACTCACTGCAGTGTTAATTTAACACTTCAAGATTCACTTGCTTTGCTTAAACCACACATTATTTGATAAAGCTTGGACGTGCTGTTTTTGTTTTTCACAGATTTGCATTGGGACTAAAATGTTTGTCTTGCAATTTTCATGTTGTACAGTTTCAAGCCTCCACAGGGCAGATTTAATGAATAACTTCCTTCCTCACTAATCAGTCTACTTCATTATCTAGTGGATAATAGGACACAGTCTTCATTGACAGATTTTGTAGTGACCCAGGAGTACATTGCAGGTCTGACCAGCTGAGCAGCTTGTCGTTTCCACGTCAATTACCCGGCAATTAGCACAAGGACTGCTGAAGTTTGCTTAAGAATTGTTAATGTAATTGCCTCTAATGTTGCCAAACAATGAGTCTTCATACAACCTCAGAGACAAGGCGGGAGCCACTTATGGCATTGTCTTTGCCCTGAATGCTTTAATTGTGTTTCATGCATAGATCAGGTTGAGGTGTAAATGCCTCCGCATGGGCAGCCGATATCAGCAGCGCAAACCAGGGAGGGACCGCCGTGTCGGGAGCGCAACAAGCCTATTGTCTGAAGTTGTTGTTCATATGGACAGGAGACGGTAATTAACGCCTCAGCCAAACAGCACGCTGTGTGGCCCACTTGTTTTCTGTTGGGGTGTAAAAGAAAACAATGGGGAGGGGTTTTCACACAGTAGGTGATTGACATTATCTACTGAGCCAATCTGTGGAGCATTCCTGCTGCACCACCATACCCCACGAGTTGGGTAATACATTCTCCAAGCTGCAGGCCTGCAGCCTGAGCTGACACAAAATGCCTGTTCTATTGGTTATTTATTTGCAAACTCGCTGTTGTTTGTTTACATTTACTATTTTGGAACGCTAGAGTTTTGCCTTCATCAGTGAGTCAACAAAAGCTAAATTTGAGAGGCCAATCAAATATGGGCATCAAATATTTCAAAGGCTTTTCGCCCGGCTGTCCGGTGTTCTGTCGAGATGAGTCACCCTGTCAAATTGATATCCCCATAGTGCAAATCAACAGTTACGTGAGCCGAGCTGAGCTTGCCAGCTGAGCTGAGAGCTTCTTTTAATCCAACGGCAATATTCATCTTCAAAACCGCTTTGTTTTGTGTGTTTATATACATATTTCTCATATATTATGTAAAAGCTCCCGAGAAATATACACTTCTAAAACTGAAAACACTGTTTTTGGAAGCTAATAACACCTCTAACCATATTTACAAGACATTTGATTCTGAATCGATTCACAAATGTCACTAATTGACTATCTAAATGTAAACTGTAGTGGGTGGGGGCTCAAATCCGTTTTTTTTGAACTGGTAATATACTTTTTATGTACATTTGCCATATGGCTTCGTTACAGCCTCTCTCTTGATAAAAACTGGTAAAGACGATGCATGGTAAAGCTGTAGCTTCTGCTCTGTGTGCGTAAAGAAACCAAAAAAACACCTATGCTTTGACTATGTGTGACACGCCAAAGGACAAGAAGCATCGAGTGACATGTTCTGGCTCCACCTGATTACAGTTTTTCACTTCAAAATCTAAACAACAAACGAAACAGTTTCATGACAGAGAGCTTGTATGCGCCACAAAAGAAAATAGATGCTTTTATCTTCACCCTCTGTCAGCATGTCACAGGCTCCAATAAAAGCAGACTCTTTCTGCTGTTTCATAAAGAGCTAAGAAATAATCCAAATAGATTATTTGTCTCCACCACTAATTTCGTTTTAATATGCACTGCACACATTGAGGTGCAGCACACCTACATGCAGGTCGCTCCACTGAAGAAAAATCTGCATGCACAAGATGAGAACAGATGCTGCGTGCCAAGGTTTCTACAGATTAAAGTGACAACAAATCACATTTGCAACAAACGCACATTCCTGTTTAAACTATTCTGACACAAACACAAAGTGCACTACTGCAGGACAGCCAGTGCACCCACACATCGCAATGAGGTGCATATAAAAGCAGAAAGATGCTGCAGATGTCGCTGACCTTTTTCTTTTTGCTGGAGTGGTAATAATCCAAACAAGGATCAGTCTAAAGCCATACTTTCACAGGTAGTTTTAGTCCCCTCCCCCCAGGGTTTTAGAATTGAGAATCAGTGAATGACAGCCACACAGCTGCAAATATGGCTGAGCTGTTAAAGCATGTATTGGAAATAAATTCATTATGGATCAGTACAAATACTCTGAAAAGTACCAAGTAGTTATGCAGTGGGCAAAACAAATAAACAAAAAATATCCTGTACTGGGGGAAAAAAGAGAGATTATTCAAGATGTACCAACAATCATTTTATAATCAAACGGCAGCTCTCTGAATCACAAGAGAACTGAATCGTGAGGTTCCCTAAAGATTCCCAACCCAAACGTTTTCTCTCATTTCATTTTATATGCATGGTGTCAGTGCAGCAAGTAGCCGACCCGCATTGCTGCTGTGTTCAACACAGATGCAGTGCTACAAATCAAGTCTATTTTATTCACATAGACACACAAAGTGCATCAGCCTCATTCTGCTTCACAGCAGGTCGGCAACATGGCGAAAACAGCCAACACGACTGCAGTGCACATCTGAAACACAGATTAACTCCTTGTCTGTAAATACGCAACAAGTCTATTTTATTCACATCAATCATCAACGGTGAATGATGAATGTACACATTGCAGATTGACAGTAGCAGATGATGTAAACAACGGACGTCCAACGATGAGTTTGCATCGACACAACCATGGCGACAATGCCCCACTCACCAAGGAGTCCACTTATTCTGGCAGATCTATAAATCTAACCAAAGGCTAAAATGAACTTTAAACATAAAGTTAACTGGCAGTTAGCAATTTCTCTTTTTTGTTCAGTTAACAGAACACGTCTTCAGCTAAGATGATGGCCTCACCTTGGACTCTGGGAAACTGAGGGGATATGTACTTGCTTTTGTATTAAATTAAGTGTAAGAAGGTTCTGCAGTGGAGGTAGCGCACCACGTAGGCTACCACATATGAAGTGTCCATTAGCCCACAGAGCAGTGAAGTTAAGTGACGATGACAGGAACACTCCCTCACTTTGTTGGGCCTCCATTGTGACCCGCTTGGTCGTCCTGCGCTCTTATTCACCGTCCGTAAAAAACTGGGTCAAAGGTCAGACACCCAGAGTGCTGTGGTTGCTATAGTAACATGGCCTATTAAGGCCAGGCTCATTGGCCTCTTAACATGCTCTTGTACACAAAAGAACTATTAGTGCAAAGAGGGAGGAGAGAGAGGGGAGTGAAGAGGAGAGGCAGCGTGAGGGAGGTCCTCATGACAGCACCTAGGATGCTCCAAGATCCTCAAATGATCATCACCCCCCCCCCAACACACACACACACACACACACACACACACACACACACACACACACACACACACACACAATTCATGCTGCTTTTCTGCTGTTCTAATTACTGGATGCTCGTAAGTGCAACTTCATAATTTAAAAGATATCAAACTGTAGTTGTATTGGCAGATACCCAACATGAATGGGCTCAGTTCAGATGTAAAAACATCATCAGGGCATCCCGAAAAATGCAAAGTCACATCCGTCCTCTGGAAGACAGATTTGTGCCGACTGCAGTGGCACAGCGCTGGATAAATAGTTCAAGGCATTTGCTATATTTCAGTGTGAACTCGCGAGCCATACTATTTCAAGCTGATCACACAGCCACGGAGCACAGCAACATGTGGAAATGATCATACAATTAAAAACTCACATTTTTCTTGTTTGTTTGTCACTTTTCAAATATGTCATTGCAGAACTCATGCTCTTTGTTTCGCAAGCTCTACTTTTTGGTCAAGAATGCTTGTTGCACTCTAATTAACTGCATAAAAAAAAAACAGTTAATAGAAATCCATTTGGGGCGTGGCTGCACACATTGCACTATTTTGAGGCTGCATAATTTCTGAGCGCAAACCTGAGTGGTAGGTGCACAGGGCCGGGATTAAGGCTCCGCATTATGCAAGAGGATGCAGTTGGCGTTCTGTAGACAATGCACGACAACCAATCAGAATGTCAACTGTCATCCCCTTTAAACAGGAGTGCACAAGGTGCACAGTACTGCAGTGTGGAATACACAAAAAGGAAAGGTGCAGAAAGGATTTCTGGTGAGAAAACAAATCTGTGCAGACAAAAAAGAGCAAGAGTGCATGCATAGTATCAGATTGTCAAACAATGTGATATAAAATGAATGTGACTAATGTGTCCTTTAATGTCACTCTGCTCTTTGAAGACAGCACATGAGCCATACAAGTAAGGTGCAGCTGTTTCGGCAGAACTTTGATGGACTCATTAATCCATGCAGACAGACCTGTTGCAGGCTGTACTATTTAAGGTATGTTCTAAGCATTGTGATACAGTTGGAGTGATGCTTCTTTAGGTACATGGACATTTGCACGAATTTGATCCCACACTGGCACTTGTGGTGGCCAAGTGGTTAATGCGCTTGGTTTCAGTTCAGAAGGTTCCGGGTTCAAATCCCACCCCTACCACATTTCTCCATGTAATGTGGAGTTGCGTCAGGAAGGGCATCCGGTGTAAAACTTGTGCCAATTCAACATGCACATCCACCTTGGATTTGCTGTGGCGACCCCAAGTGCAAACAAGGGAGCAGACGAAGGGACTTACTTACTGGCACTCAGTCTTGCCTGAGTAAATGCGTCGTAAAGTGCTGTAAACTGTGCATGAACTGTGTATGAGAATTTTGAAATGGTAAAAATTTCTGCCACGCACTAATTTCGTGCCACTTGGGTGAATGAGTGAACATTGCTCAACCTATTCAGAAACACTGCATGCCACTGCGTGTCATTGCGCGTAGGGCATCTGAACCTGAAATTCGATTATGATGAGATGTTGAATGAATGAATTTATTTATTTGGCACACAGAATAACAACACAGACAGTAACAAAACTCATAAAAAGTACAACGTACTTGCATGGCTGAAAGGGTGACTTCAGAATCAAAGCTTATATATACCTTCCCCTTATTGCATAAAAAATAAATAATGTATACATATATAAATATATATACACTCATAACAACAATACAAAAGAAATGTGCACAAACAATACGTCAGTCAGTGCACCAGAATTTCAAAACACAACCAAATGAGCAACAGTGCACAAACCCAAACCCAACAACAATATGGTAAATGTAATTCTTCAAACTATAACAAGTAAGTATATTATTTTTGTAAAGCCTTTTAAACCCAACCAAGATACCAAGTAATTTAATATTATCAGGACAATTATTCCAAATATTAGCACCCTTAACGGAAACACAGTGACTTTTTACAGTAGTTCGGATCTTCTCAAATAATAATGTCCCTCTCAAATTGTAGCTGCAGTCCCTCATTTTAAACAGATCTTAGACATGTTGAGAGAAAAACTTTATACATAATTTGTATTGTGTTGTAATCAACCACGTCCCAGAATTTTTAAATTTGTAAACAAGCAAATAACAGATTTGTTGGCTCACGATATGGCTTATTACTGATAATTCTTATAGCTTTCTTTTGCAACAGAAATATTGGATTAGTATTAGTTCTACATGTATTTCTCCAAAGCTTAACACAATGTCATATATGGAACAAGTAATGTATGATACAAAATGACCAAAGAATGGTGGGAATTGATCCCATGACCTTCTTGCGGTGAGGCAACAGTGCTAACCGCTAATCCACGTGTGTCACATTGTACGTTGCTTGCGCAGGGTGGAAGATAGGAGGTAAAAATCTTTACAGAGAATATGTTACACATGAAGGCACTATGCCCATCACAGACACTGGCAATAAGATGGGCTGATTGAGGCACGTGATGTTTTGCTTTTCAGTGTTTGTAAAATGCGCCTGTGAATTTTAACAAGAAAATTGTTTACCTTAAAAGACAAGCATATACAGTAACAGCACATTTTTGGGTTTCATGCACAGAAGGAAAAAATGTGGCACCGGCCATACTTAATACCTGATAATGTATGCTGCCTCGTCTGCATTATTTGGCCCACGCGGTGCCAGTTTGAGACCACTGTATCTGTAATTTAGCAAAACCACTCAGACACACAAAATACGCAAGGGATACAAACATCAATATCGGTGAATCTTTGCTGTACTGTGTGTGTGTGTACGTGTGACAAAATGAACAAAAACACAACGTTCGCATAATTCTGAGCAGTTGGGTTGTGCATCATATACAAGAACAACCAAAATTTTTATTTCAAAAAAAGTCCTAAAAGTGTCTTTAATATTTAATACAATTGACTGAGCTGTGAAATCAATATGAGTTTGTATTGTTGCAACTCAAGCAATCATCTGTTGCAGGGTTGTTGCTTTTTTTTTTTCCAATGTTTGCATGACATGATCCTGAGATATCACTTCCTGTGTGCAGACTGTTACTGCAGAGGTCATACAGGTCGTTATATTAAAAAAAGAGAGAGAGAAAGAGAGGAGAAAAGCTGCCATCCCGCCTCAAGGATTTTCAGGTAATCAGACATAGTTAAAGCAAAATATCTTCAGCAAGACTCAAGTTAGGAATAAATGAGTAATTCTGTTACAGAGCACAATAGCAGTTCATATAAACCTCACCATGTAATTAGGTACACACGAAAATAATTGTGCATCGTGTAAGAGCGAGGCCACCTCATAAAGACGGGGAGGAGGGTGCGACGGTATCCAAGTTAATTATGTGAAGTCAGTTATGTGGTTTCCTGTACCTGGGAGATTTGCTTTCAATTGTCAGGCTGCGCCCCTCGATGTCAGTGTGATCTGATGTCAAGACGGGCTACACCTCCGACACAAGGACCTCATCCTCTTCCATGTCCTGTGGCACTGTTTGTTCAGTTGCACAGGAACACAACTTTTTATTGTTTGGGGAGTAGCCTCATTGCATTGAAATTCACAGCCGTAAATGTCTGTATAATTAAGTCCAGAACACAAGGTGGTTAGCGGCGGTTGGCTGCGTGTTTACAGTAAAGCTCAACTTAGATATCAAGTGTGTGTGTGTATCTCCAAGTCTAAGCCAATGACACGTAAGTGAGACCTGAATTTTTCATTTATGACTAAACACAAATTGACTGCAGACAGCACGGGCTTACCAGTGTAATATGGCGTTTGCTGCCAAGGCAGTTAGGAGGCCACAATAAATCCAGCACACTCCTTCACACTTAGCAGTGCAAATGTGGCAGCATTTTTATCCAACCCAAAGGCGTGAAAATATTTAAATAATAACACTTTTTATTCTTTCTCTGGAAATTGCTTATCAATGTTTACCTCATCGTGCCAAGGTTAATCTGAGTATGCCTGTGAAGGTGAAAAACAGTTCAAGTTCACAACACAAGGCACATCCCAAATGTAGTTTGGTAACATGTTTCTCAACAGATCCACTGACCTGCAAACATGATTTTTGGAGAATGCAAACCTCCACCAGCACTTGTAATGCTCTCACAGGTACACATTCTCTTGCTTTTTTTAAAGTGGAAAAAAAAAAAATCTTGGATCTGTTGGTGGGGGGAAATGTATTTGGATCCACTTCAAAATTCATCTTTATAAGTCTCCTGTAGGCATTTGTGATTTCTTTTCCCAACTTTTTTTAATATTGCCAGGCATTTTTCATAATTTTCATGAATTTTCAAAGAATACACAAAATTTGATTATCTGGATCCAAGCCAAATCTTACCTTTTTTAACATTAGCACTATATACATATATATATATATATATATATATATGTATATTTTTTTTCCAAAAAAGATCTGTGCATAATTTCTTGAGAAATTCACAAAAATATTGAAAAATGTCCTGCAATATCAAAAAAGTGTGTGTGGGGGGGGGGGGGGGGGGAGATCCTGGTATACCCTATTAATCAGATGTCAGGGTTCTCACCAGGATTATTTCACAGCATAGGGAGTAACTTAGTGGGTCATAGCCATGCGATGAGCGTTACAGGCAAATTTTGAAGTTTATAACCCTTTAAAACACTATTTCCTGCATTTTGAGGGCCACTTTGTGTTGCTAACTGAGACATTAAATAATGTGCGACATGTCCCTTAAAGAAAAAAAAAAGCCCCCCAATGCTGGCTAGCACCAATGTCTTGTTTCAGTTGCTCTAAATGTGCAGCCACTTCCTGAAAAAAATGTTAATGTGTCACTTAAAATCTATCACAGCAGGGACAAAAAAAAAAAAAAAAAAACAAAAAAACAAAAGCCTAATCTGTGATAGCTGATTGGACAGACGCTTGGTTATGTCCGAGGGTGAGTACTTTTAAATCACCTTACATTATAAGCTAGTTCAGAGCTGTTTATTGTTGTCATACAAACATCCCATGAGGAGCGTGAGGGGGCACTGGGATGAAGAGTTTCTGAGCAGAACATCCTCTCAGGATTTTTCTTGCAGGAAAAAAAAAATGCTCTATGTGCCTTAACAGCACTCAGCGAGGGTGCACAAAAAAAAGCAGTCTGTTCTGAAAAAAAGATGCGGGGCATAGCCTTTATTTTCTGGAGGTGGCTGCATGTGGCTGCATGCACTCCTTTGTCATTGAGAACAAATTAAAAACAAGACACTGCCACCTCCCCCCGCCCCCCAGAAAATGCTATATTGACGTGAGGCATCATGCTCTTGTTAACTGCAGTATCACACCAAGAAGAGGTGTGCGTTTGGGTATAACACTATACTCACTGAGTATGAAGAGCAGAAAAATGTGAAAACACTCACAAGATAATCCTTTCATACGTTGTCCGTAGGCAAATCATACTCACACATATTCAAACTGTCACCAGCCTATGAAAAAAAAAAAAAATACACTGCTCAACACTGTAAGCTAGTGGCTAATGCTAGCAACTAACATTAGCAGCTACAAACGGGAGCAGTGTGCGTCGGCGTGTGTAATGTTCTCCTGGAGCACAGAGGATTTTCGGGTGTATGGCAAAGACGTGGATTATGCTGCAAGTTTAGTCTTGAAATGCCTGTGCAGGTCTTACAACTTTTGTGTGCCGTGAAACAAATGAAGTCTTAAAACGAGTCCGTACTGGAACAAACTCTTATTTGTCAACTGTTTTTTTTTGTTGTTGTTGTTTCAAAGATTTCATATGATATTTGATTGTGAAAATAGTAGTAGGTGTAGTTATTTGTCATGTAAAGTGATTTTAGAGTTAGGCAGAGGCCTACCCTCCAATGAGGGGCGCTCTGGAGCAGCACTCAGACAGGATACAGAGAGGGATTTTATTTTATTCTTCTTTTTTTTTAATCTGAGCATTTCTTGGCTTTTTTTTTTTTTTTTTTTTTTAAACTTCCTGAGAGCAGCTATCAGAGGCAGGAGAGGTAACGTCGGCTCTAGAAGGGAAAAAGTGAGGTGGGCATAAGTGGGTGATGTGAAGGAGAGAGAGAGAGAGAGAGAGAGAGAGAGAGAGAGAGAGAGAGCCTAAATTAAACACATTTGTTTCTGCTCTCACATACCACAAGTCTTATGAAAACAGAGGGCTGATTGTGTTCACTCTCTGCAAGTTCTCCCCCACCTTCCCCGCCCCCTCCTACCTCCCTCCCGCAGCCACCGCCACCCGGCTCCACACCCCCAGCGCCCCTGTCCCAACCACCACTCCCCCCCCCCAAACGCACAGCTGCCTGCAGATGCCTCCCGTGTTTGCGCTCAGGCACAAATCTGCAGGCCTCCAGTCTGGGCCCTGCCTCATCTCAGTTTTTACTACCTGACATCCCGATCACCCCACCGCTAACCCCGCTCACTCCACGCTCAGCCTCCTCTCTCCGCCCTCCGGCTCAAACACACAGACATATTCACATGCGTGGCCGGTATGCAGCGCTTTTCCACGCTTGCTCCCATCGCTCTGCGACGCTCCCGGCTGCCGGAGATGAGAAAATGCGTTTTGTGCATCTATCATTTCTGGAGAAAAATGTGAACATTCTGTCCGGGTGGGGGGCAGTGACAGTGTTTGAAAAGACGTACACATTTTAATATTTTTGATTCGTATTCTCTGAAGAGGAAAACACGAGGCAGGGATTGCCCTAAAATCAGGTCAACTACACCGTAGCTGTTTGACGAGAGCGGCATTACAAAGTGCTTAGAAACCGCAGACCATAAAGCCACGTCTCTGCTGTCCACGCTAAAAATCCAGAATGCTCCTCCACAAGCCATCATTTGTGAAAATCCATCAAAACATGTCTATAAATACTGTCCCTGTGCAAAGCACACACTGGTTATGATAGCTGTGTGCATAGGTGACAACTAGCATTGGCCCCTGGGCATACAGAACCAAAACATTCATGAGTAACTCCCTCTGATGATTTTAGGAAGAAACCTCAAGCAGACCAGACTCAAAGGGGTGACCCTCTGTTTGGGCCATGTTACCAGCACAATTGACAAGACAAATATGGTTGGCTATAGTGACAAAGATCATGCAAACTTTTTTTGAATAATCTTCATGGATACAGGTGGAGGAATTGGACAGAGGCCAAGAAAGAACCTGTTAAATTGTGGTCAAGATCCAGGGGCTAATCAAGGATTAATTAATTTTTTTAATTGACACCATTGCAAGATGTTGAACTTCATGTATTTCTCCTGAAGGAAAGCAAGAACCTTAATTAAAAAGCAAATCCTGCAGATGTAGAATGTTACATTTCATACAAAACTAGACTAAACTAAAATGAGTAGGCTGCGAGGCTAAAGGTAGTTTGTGGGGTTGAAGAATATGGTTTGGCAGAGATTGAGATTAACGGTTGTACAATTGGCCATATATTTTAACATGGAAGTCAAGCGAGGAACCAAGGTTACAATGTGAGACGTGATCGACAAACTGCGCTATGATTCGCCAGGGACTGCAAATGCCTTATGGGAAATGCTGGTTTAGCACAGTTAGCCTGCAGAACTTAAATTTCCTTTTACACACTGTGACTAACGGCCTGTGTGAATGGAGCAACTGGAAGCACTGATTCACAGTGGATTTAATCGTTCATGTCTTTAAAACGTTAGCTTTTACATTAGTGTTCAGAATAATAGTAGTGCTATGTGACTAAAAAGATTAATCCAGGTTTTGAGTATATTTCTTATTGTTACATGGGAAACAAGGTACCAGTAGATTCAGTAGATTCTCACAAATCCAACAAGACCAAGCATTCATGATATGCACACTCTTAAGGCTATGAAATTGGGCTATTAGTAAAAAAAAATTAGAAAAGGGGGTGTTCACAATAATAGTAGTGTGGCATTCAGTCAGTGAGTTTGTCAATTTTGTGGAACAAACAGGTGTGAATCAGGTGTCCCCTATTTAAGGATGAAGCCAGCACCTGTTGAACATGCTTTTCTCTTTGAAAGCCTGAGGAAAATGGGACGTTCAAGACATTGTTTAGACAAACAGCGTAGTTTGATTAAAAAGTTGAAAACTTATACGCAGGTGCAAAAAATTATAGGGTGTTCATCTATAATGATCTCCAATGCTTTAAAATGGACAAAAAAAAAAAAAAAAAAACAGAGACGCGTGGAAGAAAATGGAAAACAACCATCAAAATGGCTAATTTATTTGCAAGAATCCCCCGCAAAGTCCCTCTGTTAAATAAAAGACATGTGCAGAAGAGGTTACAATTTGCCAAAGAACACATCAACTGGCCTAAAGAGAAATGAAGGAATATTTTGTGGACTGATGAGAGTAAAATTGTTCTGTTTGGGTCCAAGGGCCACAGACAGTTTGTGAGATGACCCCCAAACTCTGAATTCAAGCCACAGTTCACAGTGAAGACAGTGAAGCATGGTGATGCATCATGATATGGGCATGTTTCTCCTACTATGGTGTTGGGCCAATATATCGCATACCAGGTATCATGGATCAGTTTGGATATGTTAAAATACTTGAAGAGGTCATGTTGCCTTATGCTGAAGAGGACATGCCCTTGAAATGGGTGCTTCAACAAGACAATGACCCCAAGCACACTAGTAAACCAGCAAAATCTTGGTTCCAAACCAACAAAATTAATGCCTCGCAGATGTGAAGAAATCATGAAAAACTGTGGTTATACAACTAAATACTAGTTTAGTGATTCACAGGATTGCTAAAAAAGCACTTTGAACATAACAGTTTTGAGTTTGTAGTGTCAACAGCAGATGCTACTATTATTGTGAACACTTTTCTACTTTTTTACTAATAGCCCAATTTCATAGCCTTAAGAGTGTGCATATCATGAATGCTTGGTCTTGTTGGATTTGTGAGAATCTACTGAATCTACTGGTACCTTGTTTCCCATGTAACAATAAGAAATATACTCAAAACCTGGATTAATCTTTTTAGTCACATAGCACTACTATTTTTCTGAACACGACTGTACATGTCATGTAACATGATGCTTATGCGCCTACAGTAGCATGTGGTGCTGCGGTGTATGTGTGGGGGGGGCTGAAGAAAAACATTTTCTCAGTTTTGTGCAGAAAAAAAACTATCAGAACATCTATCAAATGACAAAAAAAAAAGCAGCTGAAGATGCTGGCTAAAGTTTAGGTTCAGGATTAAATCTCATTTTTTTGTGCAACAGAAGGCTGACTGCCACTGTCAGGTCACACAGTATGTAGGTCATAAATTTGCTTAATTTACTGTTTCACCTAAAATTTCACCAGCAGATCATTTAGATTTCATCTGAGTTTACATAATTTCATTTTTTTCAGGAACTTTGAACATTTAATCACCAGTGTATCATTTCTAAATGATATATTTAAGAAAAAATCCAATGTTCAGTCATATTTTGTATTTTTCCTCCCAAGTAGGCCATCACAATAAGAGTAAGACACTGGAAAAAGTCAAATGACTGCCAGTAAAAGCTGCCAAACAAAACATTAAAATTAAAGTAAAATATCATCCAGCAAATGAAGCGAAAATAATCATTTGCACGACTGTAATTTCAATACCTCTGGGTTTTGAACTGTTGGTCAAACAAAACAAAACCTAAGTCATATTCAGCGCCGGCAGTTCTTTTTTTTATTGTTTTCACCTTTTATCAATGAATCAATGAAACACAATTTGTTCAGCGTTCTACTCAATAATGAAAATAATTCCTTGGCTTTGGAAAAAGCCTCTATGCAAGCATGTACCGTTTAAAATGCAGCGAGTGAGCAGGTAAATGAGTCAATCTCCTCCAATCTGTTAACACAATAACTTACAATCAATGAATGCAAACATCATGTACATACAAGGTCTGTCCATAAAGTATAGGTCCTTTTTATTTTTTTCAAAGACTATATGGATTTCATTCATATGTTTTTACGTCAGACATGCTTGAACCCTCGTGCGCATGCGTGAGTTTTTCCACGCCTGTCGGTGACGTCATTCGCCTGTGAGCACTCCTTGTGGGAGGAGTCGTCCAGCCCCTTGTCGGAATTCCTTTGTCTGAGAAGTTGCTGAGAGACTGGCGCTTTGTTTGATCAAAATTTTTTCTAAACCTGTGAGACACATCAAAGTGGACATGGTTCGAAAAATTAAGCTGGTTTTCAGTGAAAATTTTAACGGCTGATGAGAGATTTTGAGGTGATACTGTCGCTTTAAGGACTTCCCACGGTGCGAGACGTCGCGCAGCGCTCTCAGGCGGCGTCATCAGCCTGTTTCAAGCTGAAAACCTCCACATTTCAGGCTCTATTGATCCAGGACGTCGTGGGAGAACAGAGAATTTTCAGAAGAAGTCGGTTTCAGCATTTTATCCGGATATTCCACTGTTAAAGGAGATTTTTTAATGAAAGACGTGCGGACGGGTCCGCTCCGCCACAGGAAAAACACCTCTGTTGGAAGCCTTAAGGACAAGTTGGAACATGTCCAGCTGTTAAACAATTTCTCATATACTCACTCCACTGAAAGCCATCAAAAGCCGCCTGGATTTTACAAATGGTTATCAACACGGAGGTGTTTTTCCTGTGCCGCCGCACCGCGCCGGCTGTGTCCCGATGCGCGGACCCGTCCGCACGTCTTTCATTAAAAAAATCTCCTTTAACAGTGGAATATCCGGATAAAATGCTGAAACCGACTTCTTCTGAAACTTCTCTGTTCTCTCACGACGTCCTGGATCAATAGAGCCTGAAATGTGGAGGTTTTCAGCTTGAAACAGGCTGACGACGGCGCCTGAGAGCGCTGAGCGACGTCTCGCACCGTGGGAAGTCCTTAAAGCGAGAGTATCACCTCAAAATCTCTCATCAGCTGTTAAAATTTTCACTGAAAACCAGCTTAATTTTTCGAACCATGTCCACTTCGATGTGTCTCACAGGTTTAGAAAAAAAATTTGATCAAACAAAGCGCCAGTCTCTCAGCAACTTCTCAGACAAAGGAATTCCGACGAGGGGCTGGACGACTCCTCCCACAAGGAGTGCTCACAGGCGAATGACGTCACCGACAGGCGTGGAAAAACTCACGCATGCGCACGAGGGTTCAAGCATGACTGACGTAAAAACATATGAATGAAATCCATATAGTTTTTGAAAAAAAATAAAAAGGACCTATACTTTATGGACAGACCTCGTATCCAAATTAAAACAGCATATAATGAAGAAGCGGTCATTAAAATCATGTGTCTCATGGACATGTCTGCCACCTGCTGCACGCTTAGCGGCTGCTGCATGGCTGATGGAGTTCAAGAAGGTGTGGCTGTTGATGAAGAGATGCAAGATGGTGTCTGTGAGAGAGGGAGTGTGTTTGTTTCTGCACAGAAATCTACTAAATTTCCTGACTGTTTACCAACAGTTACATTGTAAAGCGCAAATAATACAGTCAAAAATGCACCCAATCCTGCGGAAAGGATACTGTATGAATGGTGTCTGTGAGAGAGAGAGCATTTGTTTCTGCACAGGAATCTACTAAATCAGAGCAATAAACTGTTATTTCCTGACTGTTTACCAACAGTTACATTGTAAAGTCCACACAACTTTGCAGAAAGAATTTTGGATGAATGCAGCCAAAGTAGGCACTTCAACTTTCTCTCTCAACATATGTGCAGTCTATGTTGCTTTGAAAATCTCCGGCCTCCATGTGAAAAGAGCACATATATTAAATATCAGACGCAGGTATATACAGTGAATTTTACTGCGTTAGAATTGTATTTTGTGAATGTCATTTTCCAGTGGAGGTTTTCAAGGCTAAAGAAACCTTTTAAAGGTAGAATAAGGGCAGGTGATGAGGTCTCTTACCCTTTCAAGGTTCAAGACTCTTGAAAGCAAAACAATGAAGAAGAAAACATAAGCAAGGGACCTTCAACCTCATCAGGACAGACTTTTTTTTGTCCTTGTTGATTTTCTCAATCTACTTTGAGGATTTTTAAAAAAGGGCAAGCACTTTACTGTATTATAATTTGGTTTAAATTAACCGAATCAACCTTTAAGTTGCTTTTGACATCACCAATGCCTGAAGTTGTCTGCTGTAAATTCAAACCTGGACATGAATTGAGAAGAATACATCCAGCTGCTGCCATCTTTCAGCTTCAATACAACCTAATGAGAGCAGCAAGGTGATTATGATCAGGGGCTGCTGTAAATATCAGATTCCCAGGGACGGGGTAGAAGAGAGCCCCCCCCACAATTACACAGTATTCAGGAATGCAGAACATGAACCACAGGAACAGGGAGCTGAAGACAGATGCTCATATCTCATTCTGGACGGGACAGTAAGGCTCACACCGATGCTGCAGCGTAAATGTAGCGAGGTTTATCTTTCATCAAAGACGACGTTTCTCCCAGCCCAAATCTGCACCGCAACGCAACAAACTTTTATTCTGTCCAAACTGCATGCTTCTGCAAACAATTAGTGTTAAACTCAAGAACTGTAAGCTGCTCAGAGAGAGAGAGAGAGAGAGAGAGAGAGAGAGAAACGAAGGGGGGAGTGACTGGAGAAGAGAAGGGGTTCTTGTGCACAATTACAGCAGGGATTTATGGCCTGAGAAACAATTTATAAATCACAGCGCCTGAGCTAATGTGCTCCAGATTGTTCTCCATGCAGCTGCAATTTTGGTCTGCGTGAAACGGCATAATAAACCTGGCTGGAGGACATGTTTGTGTGGTGGTGGGGCACGGAGAAGTTGAGATCGCGGGTGGGGGCTGACAAGGGTGAGGCTGTGGACTCGCAAACTTTTGGAGGTGTTTTAAACAAAGAAGACGGAGAACTTTTTTTTTTTGACAGCCTGGTGAGACATTCTGCTGAGGCCCAATTCTCAGTTGTTAAAACTTGATAAACAGTGTTTTTTGCCGAAACCTCACAAATGCCACCGCAAAAGCTGTAAATAATATAATTTAAGGGATGTTTTGCACTGATTAGAGGTAACAGTGTGGACAAACACAGTAGCTGCACAGAAAATATAATGAAATGCTTCGAATATGGGATTTGTCGCCATGCGACAGTTAAGCTTTCTAAACCTTTTCAGTACCTCACAGTGCAGTGCACCCTGACTATCTCCTTGACGTGAGTGATAAATAAATTGAAGCAGCTATGAGAAGAAAAAAGACAAATGTTGCAAAGCGACCCCTTCCTTGTCACTGCAGGCTGGTGCTAAAGAAGGGATCGGATATGCTGAGGGACGCCAGGGCTTTTGCGGCCACTCAGCCAACTGGCCCTGAACCTTGACTTCTAACCCTTCACCCTGGGGGGCAAACAAAGCTCTGAGTGACATCTGAAACTAGACACTCTGTAGGGAGAGAGTGTCTGGACAGGACTCAAATAACCCCATTAACTCTGCAGAAAAGATTTACGTTTTTTTATTTTTTGCTCTGCAAATCTCGGACTGAAGCGTTACACAAAGCTGTCAAAAATAATCCGCCAATTAGAGGTGCGCTCCAAGTCAAAACGTGTTTACTTGGCAACAACTCCATCTTGCATAAAGATAAATCTAAATGATTCATAAATAACTTCAATGTAGTCGAGGCTTCAAGTTGACTTATTATTACCAGTGATGCATGCGCCTGCAATTAGTCTCAACTGAAACAAATTCTGCTTAATATGAACAATGTGAAGTTTATCGTCTCTTAAGAGGATCACCGATGCATATTCACCACCACCTTTCAACTCTATACCACATACGCCAATGTCAAACATATCTGACGTTGGTCTACAGTAAACAAAACTGATGAAAAGTTGACGGTATATGTGCCGTGGTGAATGCGAGTGCCCATCACCAGAATGCTGAAAGCCACTGTAGTATTTAAATCAGGCAAGGAGGGAGAAAGACTGGGCCAAGCATTCTGTAGCTCAGCTGTGAGGCTCTAAGCCGTTGCCCTAGGGTCTTTGTCCTGCCTTTCAGGGCAAGTCTGAGGTAGTCAAAGACCCTATTCATGACCGCTGCTCCCCCTGCCAACACACCCATACAGCCTCAGTCAAGTCAGCCGAGAGCTATAGAGCTTCCCCATTTCACACGAGAATCAGACCTGCCCCTAAAGCCTGCTTCAGGGATTTCCAATAGGCAGCCCCTCCAACCCATGTACAAATCAAACAAAAGGGTTCCTTGGCCTACTCCATGTCATTTTGGGCTGATTGGATCTTTTTTTTTTCCTCTCTCTCTCTCTCTCTCTCTCTCCCCAAAATGTAGCTACTCTCAAAGTGGAGCAAATAAGTCAGTCACATTTGTGGGGATTTGGTATCTCGCCAAATAAATGGCTAAGAGATTATGTCAGCAGAGGTGTGGAGCTGCCACCCAGTCTTTCACCATCCATCACTGTGTGACCAAGAGTCACGCCGGGCAACTGCACCTTTCATACATACAAAGATCAATCCCAAAAAAAATAAAAATACACAAAACTTCATGCCAACTGCAATAGCTTATATAATAACAGAAACAAAGAAATCTGATCACATTGATCATCTGTATAATACTTTCAAAATGTTTCTAGCACCATAATCGCCTGCTGATTTTGCAACTACGTCTACCGTCACCTTTTGTGCTTGATTAAATGCACAACTGTCCAATTTATCCTGTGCAATAATTTCACCATATTTGTACATACTTATACTCACTATATTCCATTTTTCACATAATCTGTTCACATCAGTATTTATGCACCCACCAGCAAACATCGCAATATACTTTAGTTAGCTTTCTTTAATGTAAGTATTTCTCTTTTTCTTTACTACTGTACGACTCTTGCTGCTGCAACAAGTGATTTTCCCCACTGTGGGATCAATAAAGTTTACCTTATATCAAAAACATGCAAGGAAATCCAACAACCACTCAGTGACCGTGCCTCTGCCTTCCACAAAGCTCATATAAAGTTGGTACTCACAAATAATCAAGAACATTTCCTCAAGATTAGTTGAAAATATACTCCATAAAGTCAAGAAAGAGTGACAAACTTTATTGTTGTTGAAAAAACAAAAATAAACAGCATATAATAGATGAGATTTCACCCATTTTGGTTTTATGTTCTAGTCTGATCTGGGATAAAGAGGCTTCTCATTTTAGATGACTTGTGCTTTTGCATGGCTTTAATCAAATTTGATGCTCTGCAGAACATTGTGACTCCTTAACAAATACAATTAGTTTATAAGGGTAACTCGAGAAAGCAAAAGGGCAACCAGAGGTTAAGTCATTACTAATATTTGGGACAACAACTGCACTGACAGGCCTGATCTCACGGGAAATTTTGACTCGTATGAACCGGAACGTCCATCACTCAAATGATATGGAGCAAACAGCTGCGTGTCCGTTGGACTCAGCTGAGTAGTTTTTACATTTGTCCAGTTCACAAACTTAAAACTAAGCAGACCATAAACTAATCGTCGCCTACATTTAACAAGAATAATTACTGCCTAA
Source organism: Thalassophryne amazonica (assembly GCF_902500255.1). Classification (NCBI taxonomy): domain Eukaryota; kingdom Metazoa; phylum Chordata; class Actinopteri; order Batrachoidiformes; family Batrachoididae; genus Thalassophryne; species Thalassophryne amazonica. Next base: position 31,381,045 of record NC_047107.1, read on the forward strand.
GCTGAAACAAAACATGGTGCAGAAAGCTCTGATATGGGAGATATGGCATAAAATATTATCAAAATATATATTTTTCCCCACATTGATCGCCCATCGCTGCTGCTTAATTGAAATGGTCGAGCATCTTAATGTGCAAGCAAAAAAAAAAAACTGAAGGCATTTTTCCCCCCACTGTTTTCTGTTATCTCATTGGCTGTCCATCTCCACATCGAGTATAAAAGTCCACAGCTTATTACAGGTATTAACCTAAATTTTTTTGTATACGTTATAGTTATCATTTTACCACCCGGCCCTCTTTGTCCGTAAATGGACTTGGTTACTTCTCTGGAGCAACATACTTGTTCATTCACTTCTGCAGATCAGATGAAACACCTCATTTTCTACAATGCATGCAAGATCTGCCACAGATAAATACAAATGATTGCCAACACATTTGCTGCCGGCCACGACCGAAATAAATGGCAATCGTTTTTCAGTTTCAAGGTACGTAACACAACTTCGCTTGAAGTTGGCCAACAACACACATAATTCTTTGCGAAAAAGTATGGATGCAGAAGTTACAAATTACATAAAGCCTTTAAAAATCTGATGGTAGTGATTTTATGCCAGTGATTGCCACCAAGGATGATCTGAGAGTGTAAGGCTTTCTATGAAATTCATCTCATTTAGGGCTATAATAAATTTAAAAAAATAAATTAGGGTAAGAGGAACTGTCCCCCGTGTCTGTCTGGATATATGTAAGTACGTCCTATCTGCCCCAGGCCCACTGGCGCGAGTGCTTATCATCACATTCTGTTGCGTGAAGTGAATGAGCATCTACTACTTGTTTTATCTCTGAGTTCAAGCACCCACAAATGCTTCATCCCAGTGGTTTCAGTGGGGAAAAAAATTGGGTTTGCCATTCTCATTTACAGGAACTGAAGAAACAGACGCCGGCGCACATTAAAAAATAAATATTGTCAGCTCAAGACATAAGGCAACACTCCAATGAGGTATTAATCTTTATCACGCTCATTGTTCGGAAGATGTCATGGACTGTTGACTTAAATAATAAATACAGAAGAGAGGAAGATCTACAGTGCATATTTACCAGAAAAAATATTTGCTAATCATCTACATTATAATAGCCAAGTGGCCTCTGTGTGCATGTGTGTATGTGTATGGCTTCGATAACAATGAAACCGGCGAGAGCTGACACTTGCCGTTTGGTATGCGTATTTTGGGTCAAGGATGAATGGGGCAAAAACTAAAAGTTGAGCGTGTGCAAAAAACAAAACAAAACAAAAAAAAAGCACCTGCTTGCAGCAGAATGCAGAAAAAACAAACAGTCAAGGATGAATAGCACCAAAATGTAACATTAATAAAACTAATCATTTTGGAGAAACTGGATATTAGCTAATGTTGCTGATTACATTCTGGAATAACACACCATTCCAGCAGGGAGTGGTAAATCATCTTTATATTAAACGTGTGTGTGTGTGTGTGTGTGTGTGTGTGTGTGTGTGTGTGTGTGTGTGTGTGTGTGTGTGTGTGTGTGTGTGTGTGTGTGTGTGTGATTTAATTTAGTAATGTCAGTGTAAGTACATAATATAATTGTAAATATATTAAAAATACATGGATGACACAAGAAAGTGAAAACACTTATTTCCATTGTGGTCCAATTAAAAATCAAATGACAAAATAGAATAAATAATTAAATATAATTCTAATAATAATAATAGTGTGTATATAATAACAAAAACCTAAACAATTATAAACACATTAAGATGGTAACTTAACATGTAAGAAAATTACATCATTAACAGGAAACAAAACAGCTGAGTTTCTCTTCCAAAAACCTGTTGAGGTCTAAAGTTCTAAGAACATTCTTGATTCACACAACGATCCAACTCATTATAGAAACTTTGTTTAATTTATTACCACCCTTGAAAAATGTCACCTACCTATGTTATAAACACTACCCATTCAACAGCCCGTGGATCCCCACGGGCAACACACTACTTCAAATTAAAACCTATCTGATAATAGTTTGGTTAAGGCCTGCTGCATAGACAGGTTGTCTGTGCACACAGGTGCAATGTGTTGACTTGACATGTGTCTGTCAGGAGACGTGAGCTGCTCCAAAGTCGGTGGAAAGCAGCCAAACTGATTTATAACGACAACATGGAAAACAGCTGCTCAGCTAACCTCATCCTGGACAAATATCTACCCTCTTTCCTAATTTAGTATGACCTCTACAGCCACACGGATATTCCACACTCATGACATGGTTTTTAAACAACTATGCAACAGCGAGGATGCTTTAATGTGAACTGAAATGAAATCTGATGCAAATTTTGCGTGGTTGCAGAGATGCTGCATGCGCATGATCTGATAGCCTCCCACTGTTTGTTGATTGGGATGTGACTGGCAAAGCTCTGTCGTCTATGGTGGAGAAGCTGTGCTCCGCGGGAGACAAAATCCCTCAGATAACGGAGTGCCTCAAGGTCTGGAAGCTGGCCCACTTCAGGATAACAGGCAAAGAAATAGCAGGACCCGTATCTGCCCCAGTTAATGCTCCCACCACCACATCTCATCAACAATATCTCCTCTTCCCCACTCGCTCCCTCTCCTGCTGCCTGCAGTGCTTAAAGTGAAAACAGCTGCTTGGAATACCAGACTGATGAAACCCTGTTTAGAGCGTTTTCTTTGTCTTCCTGCTGTACAATCATGTTTTATTAGCATGGAGTGAGGCATTTAAGGTACAATTACAGAGGGAAAACATTTCTTTATGTGAACAAACCAGTAGTGGTTATGACTGTGCAAGAGTCCCATACCCATAAACCAAGCAGGCCAACTGCAAACTTTAACGCTACCCCCCACTGCCCTGTTTTCAAACCACCGACTCCCATCGGACAGCTACAAACTGGACACAATGTACAAATTGTGATTCATCAAAAGTCCTAAATTAAAACAAAGACTACAGCTTGGTGGTGACAAACGGTTCACAACCCCCCCCACCCCCAACCTTTTCACGTCAGGACCAACCACATGATACAAATCAGTAAAGCAGCTAATCCTCAAACTGAGGAATTTAATGAGATTCGACAATCAAGCCGCAATTAAAAAAAATGTCAAAAATGACTTTGCTGTCGAACCACTTACATGACTAAGTGGTTCAGGACTGGCTGGAAGTCTAACCACCTGGGAGTTGGATTGATTGCCCTGACGTCCTGATAAATGTAGGCAACCAAACTCCCCCTGCACCAGGTTAATACCTCAGAACAGACGTTTCTAAGCTGGCTTTCACATGACACACGATACTAGTCTCTACCTCCCAGAGCTGCAATTCACGGCAAAAAAACCTTTACATTTGTGATAATTAGCAGCTGCAATGTAACATGAAGCTATTTTCAGACAGACAAGCTACAACATTTAAGGCATCATAAAGAACCACTGCATTAGAAATACTTGCCTCCTGCACGGTCACAGCTCTGTTAAATCACTATAGGAAAATGTTTTAACAATCTTATGACACAAAATCCATCAGAGCAGAAAGTTACAAATTACCTATGCAACATATCAAGACTCCATTCATCTGCTTTGCTTTGTTTTGTCCTCACAACAGGCCAAATACAAAAAAAAAAAAAAAAATTCAAGAAGCTGCATATAATTGATTATCTTGAAAAGATGCTTTCCAGACTTCTAAATGCCACTTCTGGATCTTTGTTATCAAACCAAAAGTAGACCACTTTTACATGGCATTCTTCCGCCACTGTATTGCTGATGGAATATCTTCCCTTTAAACAACCAACAAAAACCACAATGGAGGAAAGCTTCAGAGTATATCTACTTGGAAGATACCATGGTAGAAACCTTGATAGTATTCTTGGTTAACTTTGAAATGTTCCCAAAACAACTTTTAAAAGCAAATTTATTCATTCATTCATTTTATATTACCACTTATTCCTAATTAAAGGTCGGGGAGGGGTGGCGGAGCCTATCCCAGCAGTCATAGGCAACAGGTGGGATATACCCTGTACAGGATGCCAGTCTATTGCAGGACCACATATAGACAAACACAATCCCACCTATGATCAATTCAGATTCTCCAAATCACCAAACCTGCATGCAAACATGAGAAGAAACTGCAAACTTCACACAGAAAGGACCAGGCAAGCAATCCCAGGACCTTCTTGCTGTAAGACAACAGTGCTAACCACTACGTAAGCCACCATACCACCCGCAAGCAAATCCCCCCTACCCAAAATTACATATTTTAAGCATGAAACCGTTTAGAACGTTATATCCCATGTGCTAGCACCGAGTCATAGTCTGAACATTTTTCTTTTGTCCTATACAAAATGAAAAAACTGTTTTTGTACAATTTACAACCACCTTTCACATTTTGCTTGCTGTTACTGGGATGGTCTACTTGAAACAAATACTTCAGAAAAATGCAACAAATTCATGAGGCATTAGCCAACAACTCAAACAATGGCTGCTACTACCACTACTACAAGTAATACTAATATTAATATTAGAATGTGTGCTTGCTCTAAGGGTTAGTATGATTAGACCTTACTTGTGTGAAGCACCTTTTAGATGGCTTTGATGTGATTTGGTGCTATGTAAACTAAATAAATTAGAAAAAAACAAAACTAAAAAATAAATTATTAATTAATATTAATTAAAACAACAGGGTTGCTAAACCTGAAATTTTTGAATTTTTAAATGTAAAATGGTGTGCTCTGAGGCTACTTCCCCAACAATAAAAAGACATTCATTGACAGGCTTTTAAGGTATTTATTTTTGTTAGCTTTTTTTAAACAGAGCTGATCATTTCACACAAGAAAATTTAAGGTACTCACAATCTGAGGGTTTTCTTTTTGGCCATGTACTCAATAATTCCGTCAAATGGGCGTCTAAACAGCTAAATTTTGTGTGGCCACACCATTTGCAAGAGATAGTGCGGGAAGGCGTTTTTGAGAAAATTCTGAATTTCTATTATTTGTGGATAGCTTCTTGTGTCTTTTCAGAACAACAACAACAAAAAAGAATGTCATTATGTTTCACTTATGAATTACAATAATTGCATTGTTATTATTACAGAGACGAGGGCTTTAATTTTTTTTTCTGTTTTACTTTTTACATTACTTACGCTTCTTTTTTAGATATTGAGATATACTTTAGTATACACTAGTAGAGTTCTACCTTAGAATTGGTATGTATAATAGACGATATACCTTACTAAATTTTCATGTACCATGCCTCCTCCCCCAACCAAAATTTGGTGTTGCCCCTTGAAATCCAACATTTATTTCTGGAGGTGCATAAATTAAAAGTTTTTAAACATTTCTGGACACTCTGAATGTGAAACATTTAAACAGAACCCAAAATAAAACAGATTTATTACATTGGTCAAAAAAAAAAAAAAAAAAAAAAAAAAAAAATCTTGCAGGGACTTTGAGAACTGATTCAGGGTACTTTTCAGGTGCTGAATCTGAATCTGGGCTTAGATTTCCTCTATCACATCACATTTTTTTGTAATCTGCTATGTTATGTATTGATGGATTACACAAACATTGCTCATTCACTCACGAATAATGATGCCACTAATTATGCACAAAAGCAGCTTCAAAAGCATAGTTTTTAAACCAGGTTTATGAAATGTGAACAAGAGCCGTAATGTCCTTTATGGTGCTGAAGAGGTGTGCGACATTGCAGCTTTTGCTTCAATGCTTGATACGAAAAATATGTTTTCATATCTCAAAAACGTGATGTGATTAGCAAAATTAACACCAGATTCGGATTCAGCGCCTCCAAATTACCCCAAATCTGTTGAAAATCTCCATGCAAGAAAAATCATGTTGACCAGTGTTAACAGCTTTAATCCACTCAGAAAGGACAAGGAAATCTGTAAACCAATCAGTCTAATATCATTCTAATGTCTGCTATTTTCATGTGCATGCATGTTCCAGCGGTAAAGACAAACTCACTCACGCCTATGACCAATTTAGTTTCCAGTTTACCAAAGCTTCCAAATTCTTTTCAAGTCTGCATCCTGTGACTGCAGGGCTTGAGAAGGCACGTAAGGTTTAACAAGTTAAGCATGACAGGTCAGTGCATGACCATTTAGAGTCTTATACGTCATCCACAAAACCTTAAAATCTGTTCTTATTGGGAGCCAATGAAGGGAAACCAGAACAGGTATAATGTGATAAAAACTCCGATCTGGACTCAGCAGCAGTATTCCAAACCATCTTCAGATATTTCATGCTGTTTCATGGTAATCCAGGTGCTCACAGAATAGCAGGGACTCACCCATTACAGCCGCTCTACATCTTAAAGTGCACCTGAAGCTGTGCACATACAACCACAAGCTTAATTTCCAAGAGGAGCATCAACAGTTTGCCTTAGGGGTGTCAAGAATCACAAAGGCCACTGTTTGGATTGGATACAGTTTTAACACCATGGATCGGGTGATTATTGGGATCAGCAAAAAACTGTGGGACCTCATTTGTAGACAGATGTGTGCCTTTCCAAATCATGTCCAATCAACTGAATTTACCCCAGGTGGACTCCAGTTAAGCTGTAGAAACATTTCAATGATGATCAGTGGAAACAGGATGCACCTGAGCTCACTTTTGAGCTTCATTGCAAAGACTGTGAATACTTATGTATACTCAACAAAAATATAAACGCAACACTTTTGGTTTTGCTTCCATTTTGTATGAGATGAACTCAAAGATCTAAAACTTTTTCCACATACACAATATCACCATTTCCCTCAAATATTGTTCACAAACCAGTCGAAATCTGTGATAGTAAGCAGTTCTCCTTTGCTGAGATAATCCATCCCACCTCACAGGTGTGCCATACCAAGATGCTGATTAGACACCATGATTAGCGCACAGGTGTGCCTTAGACTGCCCACAATAAAAAGCCACTCTGAAAGGTGCAGTTTTGTTTTACTGGGGGGGGATACCAGTCAGTATCTGGTGTGACCACCATTTGCCTCATGCAGTGCAACACATCTCCTTCGCATCTGCCGTGAAGAGAACACCTCTCCAACATGCCAAACGCCAGCGAATGTGAGCATTTGCCCACTCAAGTCGGTTACGACGACCAACTGGAGTCAGGTCGAGACCCCGATGAGGACGACGAGCATGCAGATGAGCTTCCCTGAGACGGTTTCTGACAGTTTGTGCAGAAATTCTTTGGTTATGCAAACTGATTGTTTCAGCAGCTGTCCGAGTGGCTGGTCTCAGACGATCTTGGAGGTGAACATGCTGGATGTGGAGGTCCTGGGCTGGTGTGGTTACACATGGTCTGCAGTTGTGAGGCTGGTTGGATGTACTGCCAAATCCTCTGAAACGCCTTTGGATACAGCTTATGGTAGAGAAATGAACATTCAATACACGAGCAACAGCTCTGGTTGACATTCCTACTGTCAGCATGCCAATTGCACGCTCCCTCAAATCTTGCAACATCTGTGGCATTGTGCTGTGTGATAAAACTGCACCTTTCAGAGTGGCCTTTTATTGTGGGCAGTCTAAGGCACACCTGTGCACGAATCATGGTGTCTAATCAGCATCTTGGTATGGCACACCTGTGAGGTGGGATGGATTATCTCAGCAAAGGAGAAGTGCTCACTATCACAGATTTAGACTGGTTTGTGAACAATATTTGAGGGAAATGGTGATATTGTGTATGTGGAAAAAGTTTTAGATCTTTGAGTTCATCTCATACAAAATGGGAGCAAAACCAAAAGTGTTGCGTTTATATTTTTGTTGAGTGTACATGCGATTTCTTGGTGTTTTTTTTTTTTTTAATAAATTTGCAAAAAATCTCAAAAACATTTTTCACATTGTCATTATGTAGATGTTTGGGGGAAAAAATGAATTTCACCCATTTTGGAATAAGATAGTAACATAACAAAATGTGGGAAAAGTGAAGCACTGTGAATACTTTCTGGGTGCACTGTATGCCATCACAATGATTACATATGACTGTAAGTAGTCGCATCAAAGAAGAACAGTGGTTTCCCTGTGTTAATAACTACACTGAATAAAATGTCTCCAAGAACCCAGAACAAGTCCATCTGTTACAGAATTGAGCAGACAAGCTGTACAACACATCTTCAAGCTGTTTCAAAGCAAACAGCACATTTCTTTAAAGGAACTCAAGAGGATTCAGGGTTGTGTTCACCTTTGGCCAAATGTCTCACAGCCTAGAACACGAGTTTACCCAAGTTTCACAGGGCAAAGCAATGTACCGAAGCGCAAACTCCAAAGTAGCTCTGACCAACCATAGCAAATGAGAAAAACACATAAATTGATAAAAACATGTTCGCACACATATTCATCGCGGCACATCAAAGGGATTCATTGATGTCACTGAACATGGGGAGTCTGTGGCTGCAGAGGGGAGATGCTGGTTATCCTTTCCTCAGAGGGCGTTGAGATGATCCTGATGGGCCCCGCACTGGAGAAGCCAGAGAGCTCTATAAACAGAATTTCTAATGTCAGGCGGACGGGTGGGAGGGTAGGTAGTGAACTAGCAGACGAGGAGTAGTATGAGGAATTGACGCCAGCTCATGCTTTCCACAGAGACAGAAGAGGGAAGGATACAGACTAGGGCTGACACCATTTCACGCGGTTCTATGCCAGCGCTGTGCACAAGCATCCTTAGCCTGAAAATGGAAAGCAAACTAACTGCATATTCTGCGAAACTCCGGACAGAAAGGTTGTAGGGCACTACCAAGACTAAAAACAGAGTTTTTCAGATTCTAAAATAAGACTGCATCTCCTTAAGGGATCAGCTACTCACACCGGGACATACGTGCAAAGACATGTCCCACAAAACTTTAAAACGTCTAACATTAACATGTGATGACAATATAATTACTATTATAAAATACTCTGGTGCATTCAGTACAAATTACTTAAGCTTGATTTCCCTCATGTGAAATTATCACAACTGCAGAGGTGTACAAATATATAACGTACAGTTCAGCAACAAAATCCTAAAAAAACTAGAAGCACTCAGAGAGTGCAAACCTCCGCCAAGGCCATGGGGCCACTGACGCCATAACATCTACACGCCGTGGAATCATTGAACCTAAAAAAGTCTAACAATGATGTTTGCTCAGTAGCAAAATAAAGTTTCATCTGCTGTGACTAGATATCATGTATCCTTAGTGCTTGGCATCACAGTTTATTGCAACTTGCATCTTTCCCAGAAGCTACTGTTATCTGAGCACAGATATTGATATTGCATGTGTTTATAGACAAAAACAAATAAGAGACGAAATTCAATTTATTATTCAACTAAACTGCAAATATATGAATTTTTTTAACATTTATGAAACACTTCTCTAAACAAGGCCATAGGGTCACTGGCCCTAAAGAGATTCCCTCCTTGGCACAGTGATCTATTCAACAATTCAGTGTTGCAACCAAAACTATGATACATACACTTTTCTTTCCTTTATATTTGACATCCTTGACCATGAAAACATACCACTAGAACTTGGAATCACTTTTATGTCTTTATTAGTTCAAAAGTTATTGTATAAAAATGATTTTTCGGTAATGGCGGTTTTCTTCTGGAGCTAGCTCCATAACATTTGAAGCTACATCAAATCTGATGACACCTTACTGAATCAGTACAGATTCAGCTACAATTTCGTGTTAGTTGTGCATCTCTAGCTTCATTTGTCACCTCACACTGATACATTTTCTATTTTCCCTATATTTTTGCATATTCTGGATCACCAGATCTGGACTCCAGAGCCGATCATCACCAAACTTTGTTGTTTGATAGAATATTTTACTATGTTACACCCTAATTTTTTTAAAGCCTTTCTGCCTTGTTTTTGTGGAGTTAGAAACTAGAATGTCAAAATTCCCCCTATCCCGTAATGGTGAAGAATCCTTTAAAAATTCCTGGATACGGATCGTGATCCGGATCACCACTAAAATTCTTGTCATTTCCAACCACTCCACAAAATTTCATCAAAATCCGTTCAAAACGTTTTGAGTTATCCTGCTGACAAACAGACAGACAGACAGACAAACAAACAATGCGACCGAAAACATAACCTCCTTGGCGAAGGTAAAAAAAGTTAAAATGACAAACATTAACCTATACCAGCTTCTCTGTTATAACATTTTAACATTTTTGACATTTTTTTATATAACTATAAATGTAACTAGGGGTGTAACAATTAACCGACACAAATCAAAAATCAAATTTAAAGTGATAATAAATACAACTACATCAACACAAGGACCCCTGAACTGTTCCACATGCACTACAAACTAGTTAATGGTTTAATTTTAACATTAGAAATTGGTTGAGTTAAACCGGTTTTGCTACTTTGGTGTCTTGAAACTCTCATAAAAGTTCAAAGGTCAACACGAGAATCTCTTACTTACATGTTTGATGTTAAAGTCACAATTTGCACTGTCATACTGGATGAGACTGAGATATGCTGTGGTGTAGAAGCTGTTTTAACAACAGCTGGCTCATTCTTCTTTTCTATGCTGCCCTTTCTGTTACTATATGTGGTGTTGTTCCCCAGTGGTGAACAAAAGGGAAGCAGAGGCAGCACCAACATGCTGCAGTACAGTAGTAAAATCCTGAACAAGGACTCTTGGTTATGTGACAAGAGTGGCAGGGTGGCTTAGCGGTTAGCACTGCTGCCTCCTGATGAAAAGGTCACTTCCACTTGGCCCTTTGTGCATGAAATTTGTGTAGCTTCCCTCCAGAGGTGCTCTGGCTTCCTCACACCTTCGAAGACATGTAGGTTAGGTGAATTTGAAACTTTAAATAGACCCTGGATGGGGCCCTGCAATAGAGTGGCAACCTTTCCAGGGTGTACCCTGCCTTTTGCCACATGAGTTCTGGAGTAAGGTCCAGCTACCCATGACCCTTAATTGGAATAAGCAGGTACAGAAAATGAATGAATTTATCTGAAAGGAAGCAAGGCTCCTTTTGGTAAATTTTAATTCATCATGGGAAATGAAAGTCCATAATAAATACAGAATTGCATCATATCATATCACAATAAATTGAATTGTTCAATAATAAAAAGTATTGTTCCTGAATCGTGTAACAGACCATGTATCTTGCTATGTACTGCACCAATTCATAAGGTAGAATTTATAATATATATTGTATAATATATAATTTGCAGTATTTTTTTACTGAATTAGTGATTTTGTGTACTCACTCAATGACTGAATGACTTTATTATACTTATGCATGGCCTGCAAATGAAAGGGGAAAATTACATATTTTGACAATCAACTGACTTAAAAAAAAAAAAAAAAGTTTGTGAAACAAAACTGCAGGATTCTTCAAATTTATGAAATTTTTTTTTGCCTCCATTAAAAAATAAAAATCGACAGATGAATTGATCAAGAATTTGTTGCACAAGGTATTTTCACACAAAACTCTCAGATGTACTCAGAATTAATTACAAATTTAAACTTTTGCCCAAATCAATGATATCGTTATCAAAGCTAATCAGTCTGGGCAACATTATTTATGTGGCTGTAGGCCACAGATAAGAACTAAAAACAAATACGTTTTTAATTGAACAAAGTCTGTAAAGTGATGTAGATGTGTTTACCTTTAAAGAATTAAAAAAAAAAAATCTTTCTAAAAACTATAAACCTAGGTCTAAAATGTACACCATGTTGACACAGTCCTTGGTTAAAAAAAATATTTGCAAGCTACCAGTCAGATCACTTTCGGTGGTGGAATACAACACTGAGGGTTGTCAGAATGTGAGTCCCGGACACTGTTGCCTCTGTTGCAAAGTGCCTCACCTGAATCCACGTCTCTGCAAACCTCACAGATTTCACACACAGAAATGTGTAGCATGCATGAATGCACGTGTGTATACACACATACACACACACACACACACACCATAGTGAGCGAAACGGCAAGCGGACGACCTGATGAAAAGACGCCTCCACGCAAACAGCGTTTGCTTATGCAGGGAGAGGCGCCCTTATTCAGCAGGACAATGTCTGTGTTGACTTTTCTTTGTTTCCAAATTTTTAAGCACCAAAAGCAGCAGGAAGAATGGGGAGAGGGGGGAAGAAAAAAAAGAAAAAGTCAGAGAGGCATGCGATTGTAGCTACTGACATGTTCAGACTTATACAAGCTCTCCATTCAGGGCTCAATCTCAAACTATTTCCTACTCAACAATCACGCTCGGCAGTTGGAGCATCCCACTGTGTATTTGATGAAGATATATTTGAGTGGCTAACCTCGCTTGCACTTACTCGCCAACTCTCGCACACACAAGTGGCATTTCACTCTTTAGTGACGACGATGATGATGTATGAGCGGAGTTATCTAAAGCGCTGATGAAGCCTGACAGAGGTGGCGTCAAGCGGAGAGTCGCCAATTAAGCCTGGCGCTAGTCAATCGCTGTCGGAACAATGGCGTGATAATCACGTCACTGAACCGACACAGGCCTAAAAACAATGAGCCGGATTTGTCAGGTTTAACCTTTGAGAGGAAACAAAGAAAGAGGGGGAAAAAGTTTTGGCCCTCCATCGCACACCAGGCAGACGTCTGGTGGAACATCTCTCCAAACATAAAACCTCCTCCTCAGCTCTCTGTGGATTACAGCGGAATGTCAGCTCTGCACAGGCTTTAAATCAGTTATGCTCGCCCCTCGGGGGAACTCTGCGCTGATCCCATGTAGGCCTGTCTCTCATTGCTCATGATAGGGTTGCCACATCCCAATTTAAAAGTTGGGCCTCAAATCCTTCACCATGTGCACATCACGTAGTCAAAGAGCTACACAGTAACTATTGAGCAACATGTCACATCTGCTTTTCGGCACATGTGCCCACAAAAGCAGCCAATTAAATAAATCCCCTTTTCTCAAGTTGATATCCAGACAACAAGCAGAAACCCATTAGAACTTTTTTTGCAGAGACATTATTCAGAGCACAAACCAGCGCTGCAGTTGTTTTCAAAATTAATCAATCTGTGACACATGTTGTCCAACTAATATTTTACTCCTTTAAATGGTTATAAAGTCTTCAAATGACTTGATTTTTATTGGGGGGGGGGGGGGAATCCATACTTACATGTATCCCAATGTGGACAAGGACAAACAACCAGTGTTATTACGCAACATAAGGACTTTAAATTCCAAAAAATAAGCAAGGTGGACAAAAAAAAAAAAAAAAAAGTGTGTAACGGACAGCATATGGGATCAAATGTGATTGGACAACGGAAAATGTCAGACGGGCACAGATGGAGAAGTGAACAGTGAACACCACAGCTTGTGGTGTGTGCCAAGATGAACAAATAAACTTGTAATAGACAGCATATTGGATGTTATTTGATGCAGATGACAGACTGCTGGACCAGAGCACAACAATAAAAATGTGAGTCCATTTCACTTTTTTTTTTTTTTTTTTTTTTTTTTAAATCAGCTCTGAGATCTCTCTTTTATATATATATATATATATATATATATATATATATATATATATATATATATATATATATATATATATATATATATATATATATATATATATATAGAGAGAGAGAGAGAGAGAGAGAGAGAGAGAGAGAGAGAGAGAGAGAGAGAGAGACACCCCCACCCAATTCCAGTGAAGTTGGGACGTTGTATGAAATGTAAATAAAAACAGAATACAATTCTCTTAAACCTATATTCAATTGAATACACCACAAGACGAGATATTTAATGTTCAAACTGATAGACTTTTTTGTTTTTGTGTAAACATTTGCTCATTTTCAAATGGATGCCTGCAATACATTTCAAAAAAGCTGGGACAGTGGCAACAAAAGACTGGGAAAGTTGATGAATGCACAACACTTGTTTGGAACATTCCACAGGTGAACACGTTAATTGGAAACAGGTGAGTGTCATGATTGGGTATAGAAGGAGCATCCCCAAAAGGCACAGCCATTCACAAGAAAAGATGGGGTGAGGATCACCACTTTGTGAACAACTGCATGAAAAAAAATAGTTCAACAGTTTAAGAACAATGTTTCCCAACGTTCAATTGCAAGGAATTTAGGGATTCCATCATCTACAGTCCATAATATAATCAGAAGATTCAGAGAATCTGGAGAACTTTTTACAGGTAAGCGGCAAGGCTGAAAACCAACACTGAATGCCCGTGACCTTCGATCCCTCAGGCGGCACTGCATTAAAAACTGTGCAAAGGATCTTATCACATGGGCTCAGAAACACTTCAGAAAACCACTGTCAGTTAACACAGTTCTTTGCTACATCTACAAGTGGAAAAGTGTGTTGTGGTCTGATGAGTCACATTTTAAACTGTTTTTGGAAATCATGGACGCTGTGTCCTCTGGACAAAAGAGGAAAAAGACCATCCAAATTGTTCCCAGCACAAAGTTCAAAAGCCAGCATCTGTGATGGTATGAGGATGTGTTAGTGCCCATGGCATGGGCAACTTACACATCTGTGATTGCACCATCAATGCTGAAAGGTCCATCCAAGTTTTGGAGCAACACATGCTGCCATCCAAGCAACATCTTTTTCAGGGACATCCTTGCTTATTTCAGCAAGACAATGCCAAGCCACATTCTGCACGTGTTACAACAGTGTGGCTTCGTAGTAAAAGAGTGCGGGTACTAGACTGGCCTGCCTGCAGTCCAGACCCACTGAAATTGTGTGGCGCATTATGAAGCGCAAAATACGACAACAGAGACCCTGAACTGTTGAACAACTGAAGTCATACATCAAGCAAGAATGGGAAAGAATTCCACCTAGAAAGCTTCAACAATTAGTGTCCTCAGTTACCAAATGCTTATTGAGTGTTGTTAGAAGGAAAGGTGATGTAACACAGTGGTAAACATACCACTGTTCCAGCTTTTTTGAAATGTGTTGCAGGCATCCATTTCAAATTTAGCAAATATTTGCACAAAAACAAAGTTTTAAAGCATAACTTAGAAATGAATGAAGCGACCATCACAAATCTTAGCGAAAGGGTAACAACTGGCCTAAAAATGACAGTCAGCACATTTTGGGACAAATCCAGAGAAAAGAGAAATGCTAGGAAATTTTACACTCTTTCTTTTTATTCTTTTAAAAGGAGTAAAAAAAAATATTTTAAAAAAAGAATAAAAAGTCATCGGCTGAGCTGTTTCCTGACAAGTTCTGTTTAATTACATCTGAAATTTCAAAAATAATTACATTACACCGCCAAAGCCAGGAGACTGCAGCACAACATGCAAATGTGGACTGCTTTTGTCTGGTATCAACCAGTTCATCTGAGAGACTTTTAAGGTGTTTCAAAACCATAGCCCACACCACATTTATTAAAAATATCAGAGAATGCCAGCAGGGCTTTCCCAGATTTAAACTATAGAACTCAGATCAGGGCATCAACACAAACTGTTAAACTCAACAAATGGCTCGTTCTACAGGTCTGCAGTGAAACACTGTTGGTCAAGTATGACTGTGTGTGCACCACCGGTAGGCCTAAATATCCAACTTCATCCACAGAGCTAAACAAAGCAAACCAAGAAAGTAAAACTGCAAAAGTGCCAAATCAACTGTCTCATCAATGTAATTCACAGTAAGAACACAAAACGGTGAGGACTGAGTTTACTTCAGTACAGTACAGAGACCTTAAGACGTCTCTAATGTATGTCAGCCATTGTCTGTCCTGCATCACATTGACCCACTTCTTTACTTGTCCTAATATGGAGGTTTTAATCTCTACATTTTTCACAAATTATTTGTTACTTTGCCTTGAACCACAATGAACAGGCATTATCATTTCCAACTTTGTTTTCCTGAACAAAAATACAAGGAAATGAGAGGCTTTCCTAACAGGCAGCTCGATGAGACAGACAGACAAAACAAAGTGCACAAGAGATAATGGACTGCTAAAAATTCCCCTCAATTACTCCACTAGGTCTGTTCCTTGAATTATGCCAAAATAGTTTCCTTCAACAAACAATACAGAAGAAAAAATAAGTGCCAATAACAACATTTATATTACACTGTGTTTATCGCTGATATAATTTTTAATTTCTGCATGAACTCTGGCGGTCATCTACTGTGCGGAAAGTAGCCATTTAGTTAATGAGCCCCAATGGAGACCTCCAATGAAGCCATCAAGACTGTTCAGAATAACAATGGTCAACTAACGCCTTTCTAATTGAATGGAAGGTACAGGGAGGCAATGGGAGTGGGCCCAAAAACTGAAAAGGAGACAGAAACAAGGGAAGGGGAGGTCTTTTCACTCAGATGCCTGCCAGGCCTTAACGAAAGTACTTTTTTTATTGGGAGGGGGGTTTGACAATGACTGGGGGATGGACGCAGAACTCAACGCTCCAACGAGGCTCATTTCCAAAAAGTCAGCAAAGTTTCTCTTCAAAAGTATTTTTCAAACTAAAACTAAAACAATGAAATAATGGACAGGAATTTTTTTTTTTTAAATCGATTGTTTTAAATCAGAGAAATTTCTGTAGTCGCCTGTTTAAGTCATTATAATCATGAATCTGCACAGGCTTTTATGCAGTTAGTGGGACAAAACATTTTATAAAAGAGGAATTTGCATTTTTTCACCATATTCTGTCATTTTGCAAACAAAATATGTTGATTAACTATAAAATAAATAACAAATGATAATGACAATCATCATTTGCAGCCTCGGTTGTGTAATGTACACCATTTCATTTGTTTTACAATTTTCAGAGTGACATGTATTGCACTCATTAAAAAAGTTTTGTTTTTAACATTAAAAATAAAAATAATAATAATAAAAAAAACAGCTATGGTTGCCAGAATAATTCTGCAAAACAGTACAATAAAAATATGTAAATACCTTTTCAGAAAATACTGTATACTTTACATTGCGAAACTCTTGATAAGTTCTTTCAAACAGGGGGATTGCATACCCGCCATATTGGATTTTGGTTGTGCAGGGGATTGTGGGAAATGTGTGCCTGCTGTGGACGCACAGACATGCTCAGGAAGTAAACAAAAGGCCCAGAATGCCAAAGATTACTTGTTGTGTCCCTGGATGCTTCAATAACCACCTTAGTGATAAACTTCTATGTTTTTCTGAAGAATGCAAAGCTTAGAAACAAGTGGATTCCCAATATTGGAAGGACTGCAAATAAGGGAAAGTTTAGTAAATTTAAGCCGACATCAACCTGCAGCAACCAGAAAATTTACATGGTCGACACACCAACGGTTTCCCACTCAAACCACTCCCATCAATACAATCAACATAGAGGTTTTGTGCACAACTTGTAGCACAGTCGCAGCCGCCATTTGATGCGCAACTTAGCAAATCCCTCCCCAACACACCCCCCTTTGCCCAGAGCAGCTTTCTCCTGCCACATTATAGTGCATAAACAACTTTCTCTCTTTCATTCTTTCCCATCCTCCGAGAAATGCACAGAGACGATGCAGCACACACTTACTGATCCGGTGCGCAGCCAAGATTATCTCCATCACAATAGTTTTTCCCCCATGGAAAAAGGCCAAATATTAAGCATTTTATAAACATTTGATATATAACCTCTAACTTTGTCCAATTTACCCCATCATTCACAAGGTAGTATCTCCTAGAAGCAAGTTAGTCGGAACTTACCTCTCTATCAGATTCTTTTTCTCGCCTTTTAACCTTGTAATTATGCACTTTAACCATCTTTTTAGTTCTGCTACTGTTGCTTCCTTGAATGGTGAGTTAATACCAGCTCCAGGTACATCTTCTGGGTCCAAAATTGGGTTAGAGGTACTGCATCTATCCTTCTTTACATCCATGGATGCCAGCTGCAGGCATACAGACAATCCCATGACGCATTGCGTGAAGGCTACTTCCGAGCATGCGCACTAACACATTCAATCCTCCTATTCTCACTTTTCTCCCCACTATATATATGTGTGTGTGTGTGTGTGTGTGTGTGTGTGTGTGTGTGTGTGTGTGTGTATGTATAAATAAAATAATAAAAAAGAAAAGATAAAGATCAACTTTATTTATCCCAAAGGAAATTATTTTGACAGAGTACAGAAACAGTAAACAATGGTTAGTTAAAAACAGAATTACAGAAAATGTTAGTATTAGAAAGAAAGAAAGAAAGAAAAAGAAAGAAAGTTCAAGCATACTAACTGCTTGTGTTAGCGTTTTGTCACATGGTTTGAATTAGTCTCAAAATCTAATTAACAAAAGAGAATCCATTTTATCCTATTAATATATAGAATTCAGGGATCCCAAAAGTGATGTCATGAGCTTGACTCTGGTCATCTACAGAACAAGCAAGGCACACTACTGTTGTTAGCATATGAAGCACAATATCATCAACGGTTCTTGTAATATTGAAGGAAATATATCCAAAGTTTCAATATACGTTATGGTTTGGGATGTGAAAGCTCAGCAAAATATTCTTCAAGCTCAGTGATGATTAGGGACTGAAAAGTATTTCTGATCCATACAGAAATTCCAAGCCAGCTGTCACCTAAAAACTGGCAGAGTTTGGAATTCTGACAAACCAACACATACAGTGCCCTCCAAAAGTATTGGAACACTCAGTATTTCACACATTTTGATTTGTTTATGCCATTTCAAATACAAAAAATGCAACAACAAAAACATAAAAATAAAAATTGTAAAATTATTTTCCTTAAACTCAAACTGAAAGCAAATCTATACAACTTGATATAAATTAATTAAAAGCATAAAAGCCAAGATGATGGGTTGCATAAGTATTGGAATGCTTTGGTATAATACGAGGTCTATTAGAAAAGTATCCGACCTTATTATTTCAAAAACCATATGGATTTGAATCACGTGTGATTACATCAGACATGCTTGAACCCTCGTGGGCATGCGAGAGTTTTTTCACGCCTGTCGGTTATGTCATTCGCCTGTGGGCAGTCTTTGAGTGAGGAGTCGACCACCCTCTCGTCGTTTTTTCATTGTTTAGGAATGGCTCAGAGACTGCTGCTTTGTTTGATCAAAATTTTTTCAAAACTGTAAGGCACAACTGAGTGGACACCATTCAATAAATTCAGCTGGTTTTCGGTAAAAATTTTAACGGCTGATGAGAGATTTTGGTCTGGTAGTGTCACCATAAGGACGGCCCACGGCACCTGATGGCGATCTGCGCTTCGAGGCGGCAGTGTCTCGCCATTTCAAGTTGAAAACTTCCACATTTCAGGCTCTGTTGACCCAGTAAGTCGTCAAAGAACAGAGAACTTTCAGAAGAAGTCAGCATGAGGAGTTTATTCGGACATTCCATTGTTAACGGACATTTTGTAATGAAAGAACGTGCGGGCAGAGTCGCATGTCGGGCCGGACCCATCCGCGGGGGGTCGCGATAGGAAAAACACCCCCGTTGGAAACCTTAACGGGCAAGTTGGAACATGCCCAAGCTGTTAAACAATTTCTCAGTTACTCACTTGTTGAAAGCCATCAAAAGCCGCCATCAAAAGCCGCCTGAATTTTACAAATGGTTTTCAACACGGAGGTGTTTTTCCTGTCGCGGCACACACAGATTTGCCGAGTCGTCAAGGAAACGACTCGGCGAATTTGCGCGCACGTCTTTCATTAAAAAATGTCCTTAAACAGTGGAAGTCCTCATGCCGGCCTCTTCTGAATCTTCTCTGTTCTCTCACGACGTCCTGGGTGAATTAAGCCTTAAATTAGGATGTTTTCAGGTCGAAACAGGCCGACGACGGCGCCTGGAAGCGCTGCACGACGTCCTGCTCCGTGGGAAGTCCTTACAGCGACAGAAACACCCCATAATCTCTCATCAGCCATTAAACTTTTCACCGAAAACCAGCTTAATTTCTCGAATAGTGTCCACTCGGATATTCCTCACAGGTCCAGAAAAAATTTTGATAAAGCAACGCGCACCGTCTCGAGCAGCGTGTGAAACAAAGGAATTCAGCCGAGAGGGCGGGACTACATCTCACTCAAGGCCTGCCCACAGGGAAATGACGTCACTGACGCATGAAAAAACTCACGCATGCGCACGAGGGTTCAAGCATGATTGGTGTAATCGCACGTCATTCAAATCCATATAGTTAAAAAAATAAAAATAAAAGGGTCGGTTAATTATCTAATAGACCTTGTACATGTAAATAATCAGTTTTATTGCCAGTTTTCTTCAGACAAGTCAGGGGATGGATACATGAACATTTCCAAGTCACTGAATATGCCTTAGACTTTATTTACATCAATTATGAAGAAATACAAACAGTATGGCACTCTATGGGAAATCTATGTGGAGTATACAGTTCTCAAAAACTGAGTGACAAGAAGAAGAAGAGTGAGGAAAGCCACCAAGATACCCAGACAACACAGAAGTAGTTATGGGCTTCTGTGGCTTGCTTGCCTCTACTGGTGGTTGGCTCTCACTGCGGTATTGTATCACTTCCTGTTCCGGAGCACAGCGGTGTTTTTCTGTATCTGTTAGCTGTTTAATCTGCGCAGTTAGATTGATCTAGTTAACTAGATAATGATTTGTTTCCCAGTGTAATCTTCACGTGCCTTAACTAAAGCACTCCTTCTGCTGAATCACCTCTAAATTATTTACACATTATTCACTTTGCGTGTTTTTAGGAATCCGCTAGCTTAGCGCAGCTACTAGCTCTTAGCCGGTTTAGCATGGCGGCTTCTCCTGTCTCTCCCGCACTTTTCTGCTCTGGGTGTGAAATGTTTAGTTATTCCTCGGCCTCCTTTAGCAGTAATGGTACTTGTAATAAGTGTAGCTTATTCGTAGCTTTGGAGGCCAGGCTGGGCGAATTGGAGACTCGGCTCCGCACCGTGGAAAATTCTACAGCTAGCCAGGCCACTGTAGTCGGTGCGGACCAAGGTAGCTTAGCCGCCGTTGGTTCCCTCCCGGCAGATCCCGAGCAGCCGGGAAAGCAGGTCGACTGGGTGACTGTGAGGAGGAAGCGTAGTTCTAAACAGAAGCCCCCTGTACACCACCAACCCGTTCACATTTCTAACCATTTTTCCCCACTCGACGACACACCCGGGGAGGATCAAACTCTGGTTATTGGCGACTCTGTTTTGAGAAATGTGAAGTTAGCGACACCAGCAACCATAGTCAATTGTCTTCCGGGGGCCAGAGCAGGCGACATTGAAGGAAATTTGAAACTGCTGGCTAAGGCTAAGTGTAAATTTGGTAAGATTGTAATTCACGTCGGCAGTAATGACACCCGGTTAGGCCAATCGGAGGTCACTAAAATTAACATTAAATCGGTGTGTAACTTTGCAAAAACAATGTCGGACTCTGTAGTTTTCTCTGGGCCCCTCCCCAATCGGACTGGGAGTGACATGTTTAGCCGCATGTTCTCCTTGAATTGCTGGCTGTCTGAGTGGTGTCCAAAAAATGAGGTGGGCTTCATAGATAATTGGCAAAGCTTCTGGGGAAAACCTGGTCTTGTTAGGAGAGACGGCATCCATCCCACTTTGGATGGAGCAGCTCTCATTTCTAGAAATCTGGCCAATTTTATTAAATCCTCCAAACCGTGACTATCCAGGGTTGGGACCAGGAAGCAGAGTTGTAGTCTTACACACCTCTCTGCAGCTTCTCTCCCCCTGCCATCCCCTCATTACCCCATCCCCGTAGAGACAGTGTCTGCTCCCAGACCACCATTAACCAGCAAAAATCTATTTAAGCATAAAAATTCAAAAAGAAAAAATAATATAGCACCTTCAACTGCACCACAGACTAAAACAGTTAAATGTGGTCTATTAAACATTAGGTCTCTCTCTTCTAAGTCCCTGTTGGTAAATGATATAATAATTGATCAACATATTGATTTATTCTGCCTTACAGAAACCTGGTTACAGCAGGATGAATATGTTAGTTTAAATGAGTCAACACCCCCGAGTCACACTAACTGTCAGAATGCTCGTAGCACGGGCCGGGGAGGAGGATTAGCAGCAATCTTCCATTCCAGCTTATTAATTAATCAAAAACCCAGACAGAGCTTTAATTCATTTGAAAGCTTGACTCTTAGTCTTGTCCATCCAAACTGGAAGTCCCAAAAACCAGTTTTATTTGTTATTATCTATCGTCCACCTGGTCGTTACTGTGAGTTTCTCTGTGAATTTTCAGACCTTTTGTCTGACTTAGTGCTTAGCTCAGATAAGATAATTATAGTGGGCGATTTTAACATCCACACAGATGCTGAGAATGACAGCCTCAACACTGCATTTAATCTATTATTAGACTCTATTGGCTTTGCTCAAAATGTAAATGAGTCCACCCACCACTTTAATCATATCTTAGATCTTGTTCTGACTTATGGTATGGAAATAGAAGACTTAACAGTATTCCCTGAAAACTCCCTTCTGTCTGATCATTTCTTAATAACATTTACATTTACTCTGATGGACTACCCAGCAGTGGGGAATAAGTTTCATTACAGTAGAAGTCTTTCAGAAAGCGCTGTAACTAGGTTTAAGGATATGATTCCTTCTTTATGTTCTCTAATGCCATATACCAACACAGTGCAGAGTAGCTACCTAAACTCTGTAAGTGAGATAGAGTATCTCGTCAATAGTTTTACATCCTCATTGAAGACAACTTTGGATGCTGTAGCTCCTCTGAAAAAGAGAGCTTTAAATCAGAAGTGCCTGACTCCGTGGTATAACTCACAAACTCGTAGCTTAAAGCAGATAACCCGTAAGTTGGAGAGGAAATGGCGTCTCACTCATTTAGAAGATCTTCACTTAGCTTGGAAAAAGAGTCTGTTGCTCTATAAAAAAAGCCCTGTAAAGCTAGGACATCTTTCTACTCATCACTAATTGAAGAAAATAAGAACAACCCCAGGTTTCTTTTCAGCACTGTAGCCAGGCTGACAAAGAGTCAGAGCTCTATTGAGCTGAGTATTCCATTAACTTTAACTAGTAATGACTTTATGACTTTCTTTGCTAACAAAATTTTAACTATTAGAGAAAAAATTACTCATAACCATCCCAAAGACGTATCGTTATCTTTGGCTGCTTTCAGTGATGCCAGATTGTTCTGTCTGAGTTATTTTCATTAGTTACTTCATCCAAACCATCAACATATTTATTAGACCCCATTCCTACCAGGCTGCTAAAGGAAGACCTACCATTATTTAATGCTTCGATCTTAAATATGATCAATCTATCTTTGTTAGTTGGCTATGTACCACAGGCTTTTAAGGTGGCAGTTTTAAACCATTACTTAAAAAGCCATCACTTGACCCAGCTATCTTAGCTAATTATAGGCCAATCTCCAACCTTCCTTTTCTCTCAAAAATTCTTGAAAGGGTAGTTGTAAAACAGCTAACTGATCATCTGCAGAGGAATGGTCTATTTGAAGAGTTTCAGTCAGGATTTAGAATTCATCATAGTACAGAAACAGCATTAGTGAAGGTTACAAATGATCTTCTTATGGCCTCGGACAGTGGACTCATCTCTGTGCTTGTTCTGTTAGACCTCAGTGCTGCTTTTGATACTGTTGACCATAAAATTTTATTACAGAGATTAGAGCATGCCATAGGTATTAAAGGCACTGCGCTGCGGTGGTTTGAATCATATTTGTCTAATAGATTACAATTTGTTCATGTAAATGGGGAATCTTCTTCACAGACTAAAGTTAATTATGGAGTTCCACAAGGTTCTGTGCTAGGACCAATTTTATTCACTTTATACATGCTTCCCTTAGGCAGTATTATTAGAAAGCATTGCTTAAATTTTCATTGTTACGCAGATGATACCCAGCTTTATCTATCCATGAAGCCAGAGGACACACACCAATTAGCTAAACTGTTGTGTGGGCCGCTGAAGAGGAGGTACTGCTGGCCCACCACCACCAGAGGGCGCCCTGCCTGGAGTGCGGGCTCCAGGCACCAGAGGGCGCCACCGCCCCACAGGAGCAGCCTCGGTAACAGCTGTCACCCATCACCTGAGACAGCTGACGGCAATTATCACTGGGGTATATCAGCAGGACGGCATCTCCACCTCATCGCCGAGATATTGTTTCTACCTACGAGGTAACGTATCAAAGCTGACGGAGTGTATCCTTTTGGATTAGTGTATAGCTTGTGGATTACTGTTCCAACGAGAGGTGGAGGTAACTTCCCTGCTGTTCGGAGTCCTGGGTGCAAACGCGCCCCCATCTAACTGTTCTTTGTTCCTCGCCAGCAGTACCAGGTCCGACACGCGGAGGCAGTGGCCACCTGGGAGTTCGGGACTTGGCGGCTCCAGTATTTCCGGGGTCCTGTGGCGGAGGAAGCCGTGTGGTTCGGGTCTTACCTTGGAGAGGCGTCTCCTATCTTCGAGCCTGCCCACACGACACTTTTGTGAATTGACTGTTGTCCATTTCGTGATTGGTTGTATTCGTTGTGCACGTTCACAACAGTAAAGCCTTGTTATTTGACTTTCTCCATTGTCCGTTCATTTGCGCCCCCTGTTGTGGGTCCGTGTACTGACACTTTCCCAACATAAACTGCAGGATTGTCTTACAGACATAAAGACATGGATGACCTCTAATTTCCTGCTTTTAAACTCAGATAAAACTGAAGTTATTGTACTTGGCCCCACAAATCTTAGAAACATGGTGTCTAACCAGATCCTTACTCTGGATGGCATTACCCTGACCTCTAGTAACACTGTGAGAAATCTTGGAGTCATTTTTGATCAGGATATGTCATTCAAAGCGCATATTAAACAAATATGTAGGACTGCTTTTTTGCATTTACGCAATCTCTCTAAAATTAGAAAGGTCTTGTCTCAGAGTGATGCTGAAAAACTAATTCATGCATTTATTTCATCCAGGCTGGACTATTGTAATTCATTATTATCAGGTTGTCCTAAAAGTTCCCTAAAAAGCCTTCAGTTAATTCAAAATGCTGCAGCTAGAGTACTAACGGGGACTAGAAGGAGAGAGCATATCTCACCCATATTGGCCTCTCTTCATTGGCTTCCTGTTAATTCTAGAATAGAATTTAAAATTATTCTTCTTACTTATAAGGTTTTGAATAATCAGGTCCCATCTTATCTTAGGGACCTCGTAGTACCATATCACCCCAATAGAGCGCTTCGCTCTCAGACTGCAGGCTTACTTGTAGTTCCTAGGGTTTGTAAGAGTAGAATGGGAGGCAGAGCCTTCAGCTTTCAGGCTCCTCTCCTGTGGAACCAGCTCCCAATTCAGATCAGGGAGACAGACACCCTCTCTACTTTTAAGATTATTCTTAAAACTTTCCTTTTTGCTAAAGCTTATAGTTAGGGCTAGATCGGGTGACCCTGAACCATCCCTTAGTTATGCTGCTATAGACGTAGACTGCTGGGGGGTTCCCATGATGCACTGTTTCTTTCTCTTTTTGCTCTGTATGCACCACTCTGCTTTTAATCATTAGTGATCAATCTCTGCTCCCCTCCACAGCATGTCTTTTTCCTGGTTCTCTCCCTCAGCCCCAACCAGTCCCAGCAGAAGACTGCCCCTCCCTGAGCCTGGTTCTGCTGGAGGTTTCTTCCTGTTAAAAGGTAGTTTTTCCTTCCCACTGTAGCCAAGTGCTTGCTCACAGGGGGTCGTTTTGACCATTGGGGTTTTACATAATTATTGTATGGCCTTGCCTTACAATATAAAGCGCCTTGGGGCAACTGTTTGTTGTGATTTGGCGCTATATAAAAAAAAAAATTGATTGATTGAAATTGAATTGACTGGAGAAACTGGGCATTGTGCATGTTTTGCATTTTGCATTCCCAGTTATACAACTTCATGATGAGGTGGTTTAGCAAGAAGTGCAAGCCTAGATTTGATGTTTTGGTGAAAGAAAACAGAGGATCGCCTGGTCTCAAGCCCACTGCTTAACCACTAGACCATCACATCCATGGAGGCAGTAAGTTAAAGCAATATTTTCAGTTTGTCTGCACAATTTCATGCCATTTTGATTACCATCTTATTTTATTGCCAGATTATGGAGAGAGACAAGTGGTTTTAGGAGTTTTAGTAACTACAAAGCAACCATGTGGTGGATGGAATGAAATACAACTTTGTTAAGCACAACCAAAGAGACATACACAAACATTCATACAGGTTGGTAAGTAATTATAGTGGTAAATTCTAACTGTCAAGCATACGAATGTTTATAAAGAGCATACCTTAATATTTACCCATCTCCAGAAACCTACTCTGAACCATAAAATTTAAAGATTACCTGAAAACACACTTCTTGCCCCCTGAAATATGGCAGAAAAGCTTATCTGGCATCTTCAAGTATCACAAAGAACCCTTGTTTCAATGACGAAAAGGAATGGGAAACACCTTGAGAAAATTTGCAAATCTTTGACCTGAAAAACTGCCAGGCTTGCCATGGCATCATATATATATATATATATATATATATATATATCTCAACCTCAAGTCAACTGGCTGACACATGAGACTATCTGGTATATGTAATCCATCGCAGTAAATGTAATGCATACACATACTTTTTTACAAGTTGTATTTTTTTTGTAAGTTGTATTTTTTTTGTAAGTGTTTTTTTCCCAATAAATTCCCAGAGTGAACAAGCTCAAAATGATTTGAAAGTAAGTACTGAGTTCACAAACTGCATTGGCTGCATTGTTAATATACTGGTATGTTGAACACACACACACACAAACAACACCAATCAAGATGCCAGTAATGTGATGAACTCTACTTTTACATTTATGTCTAAAATATCAAAATGCCCAGTATCATCGTTTAAATAAATCCATTTTGATGTTACAGAAATGTGAGATTAATGGCTAGATAAGACATCTACTTGAACACAAACCAAACCAGTGTAGCAATCACCAAAGATATACAACTGCACTTAATCTTTATCAACAACTGATCTTAAGACTGTCAACCTCTTCTTCTAGGTTTTGAAACAATGGCTGTCGTGATCACTGCAGAGACATTTCTTCCATCTATGTCAAACCAGGTCACTACATTGTTCAATGAAAGTATGCGTGTGTGCAAAAACAACTGAAGGGTTTCAAAAACACTTGGGAGCAGAATATCAGATTACTAGCCTGCAAACCAAGGAATGTACAAGACCAGTAAAGATATCTTGCATTTTTGAAGTATCAGGAAATGGAATTATCGGAGAACTCAAAGAGATAAGGCCATGCAGACTAATCTGGGCCATACCAAGTAATATAATATTTTTCACATAATAATAATTTGCATACACATTACATTAATGGAAATCATCTTCCAAAACTTACCTGTAACTATGAAGTTAATAAAGTTTTTCCAACTTTTCCTGGGTACTTCTGAATTCAGGTAAGTCACTAAAATCTGGGGGATTTACCAAGGTTAACAGAATGTCCATTTTTAACAAGTCATGAAGATTTAATGTGATTAATCCTGCAGAACGAGTTGCCAAGTGCCATTTCCTGGTGATGCATTCACTTGTTGCAGCATAGAACTGACAAACGTGTTTCACATTCAGCTGCTTTGTATTCATGTTGGGACTCTGAACACTAAAGAAAATAAGCCAACAGGAAATCACATAATGAGACAACGCACCGCAGATTTCTTTGAATAAATTCTCCAATTCTGATGAAATGATTCGTAAAACTACAAGCAATGTTTCGTTCACCATGAAGGATTATGTAGTAAGTGTCAACAAGATGATTTTATTATCATGCTAGAATGAACTAAATAAAGCCAGTGACACCCAGGAAAAGTATGAAAAATGTTTCACTGTGACTAAGTGTCCATTTAACACATCTTAGCCTGGGAGCTACCAATATCACATGCATGAGCTCCAAACCACATGACAAGTCAAACAACATATGAACATCAAATGCCTCATTTTTTTTTTATCCAATTACAGTTACAATATTCCCTATATGGGTAATTATTGGAGCCCTTGACTCCAAACTGGACAATATGATTTTGAGTCATTGTGGAAACTTCACTTACTGTTATCTGTGTCAGTTTCCAAACTGAACACACACACACACACACACACCCTCCTCATGTTTTGCAGGCACGTGTTGTATTTTTGTTGAAATCCCCCCATTTCATAAGACACACAGGTTAAGTTTAGGATTAGGTTAAAGATAGGGGAAGTTTGGGTCTATGTGGTCTCGACTGTTATTTGATCTGTCCTGCATGAGAGAATATGGCTAGCTGCCAGGCTAAAAGTCTGTAATACGAATGGTTAATCTCAACCTGACCAAAATGCTTTTTACATCAGTGTTCCAGTGATATGGTATGGAAAATAGAGTAAAACTCACCTAATTCGTCATCGTATAAACTGGATAGTCACTCACTGGACAAAAACAAAAGTCCCAAAGCTTTTGTATGGTTTCCATGTAATAAACACCGCATATAACAGATTTTGTACAACAGATTTTCGCTCACATTGGACACAACTTCCTGTCCGATCACAATGCATTTTCATTAAAACCCCTCGCATATACCGCACAGAGCAGTCTGGACGTGCCCAGTAACAGAGGTACGAAATGAAGTTCAGCACAACCTGTGCCAATTCAACATGCAGATCCACCTTGGATTTGCTGTGGCGACCCAGAGTGCAAAACAAGGGAGCAGCCAAAGGGACTTACTTACTCGCCGATTCAAAGAAAATGAGTACCGTATTTCCTTGAGTAAAATCCCAGGCATTTATTTTTTCCAAACCGTGCTCAGACACGGTACCTAAATGAGACAGCGTGTAATTCAAGTCTGGTGATTATTGACAAAATGCTGTTTGCTACCTGTGCTGTAATATGGTGTTAGGTTTCACACATATCCCTGGGTGTGACAAACCAAACCCCTTTAGATCAGAGCCCCCTGCATGGCTGCAAACTTGGGCACCTTCTAAATGGCGGAGACCGCCATTTAGAGACCGGTTACATTTCGATCATGGATCAAATACGTTTGGCAGAGAAGTCTGCATATATGACCAACTTTTCAACAATTGTACATACTGTACCGTTGGTTTGGAGGTTGATGATTGTATAAAGAAGTGGAGCTTGTTAAGAGACAAACTGATTGAGAAAAAGCTGCTGTTCCGGCGGTAACTTGAATAAAGACACGACGGAGAACTTTAAAAGGGTCATGTGCAGGTCGACATCACTGCATGGCCACAGAGTTACAGAAGCATAAATCAGGCTTTAAGATTTTAAGGTACCACTCCGCAGCGTACTCAGAAAAACATGTACTCAAACAAATGTAATCTTTTTAATGCACATAAGGTCTGGCGCTTATTTAAGGCAGGCGTTTATTTTTTTCAGATAAAGTTTTGACCCGGTCATTAAATGAGGCAGGCCTCTATTCAAGATCAGCCATTTAATCAAGGAAATACATTGGTGCTAGGGATTCCCTGTAGATCGTTCAGCGCCTCCTGACTGTAACTAATCTGTTACTTACATATAGCAGATTTGCTCCATTTTATACATATAATAGATTTTGCTTATACCGGACAAATTTGCTTGTCCACCTGAATCCATTATATGTGAGTTTTGCTGTAGCTGCCAGTAACTTAATGTGTATGCTGAATGTACACATCTGGCTAAAACACTAAAGCGGCTGGTATGGTACTTTAAAAGATAAGTTATTGTTTTTCCAACCCTAGTCCCATTGGCATGATTAGCAATAAAGTCTGTCAGTGCTGTACTCACCTTTCATGAATGCTTCATGTGCAAGAAATTGTTTCTTGAAAAATTATTTGAACAGTTAATGAATGAGAGTGAACAGGGCAGCCATTCTGGGAACTACAAAAATGCACCATATACTCAAAACAGCAACAAAATAATGCTTGCACTCAACAATGCACTCATCCACACCAGTGCATGACAACATCTTAAGAAATATGACCAGCTAGTTGCATGTTGTTTTTCTGACACAAGGAGATAGTTTTGGTCAGTTACTTCACTGCTGATAGCATATTTTGCACCATTAAAGTAACACTGCAGGGATTGTAAACGGCCCCATTCAGAATAGTGTTAAATCAGTGAACCAATTCTGTTAGAGTGCTAATTCAAGTTGATCAACACTGACAGAGTTAATTTAACACCATTTTCAATGGCACCACACATTACATACTAGTGTTAATTTAACACAGCAAAATTTACTGTGCATAAACAACAGTACACCGTGAAATATTGCCAAGTCTCTGTTAAGCCAGCAAAGGTGGAAGTGACATTTATTATTAGCCAAAACACCTGCTAACATGTACTTGCAGCATCATTTTTAACTGAACTTTACTGAATAACGAATAACAAAATGTGAATGTTGGCGCTTCAGTAGTAGTGGGTAAATAAGTCGTGTGAATACTTGGAAAATATCACCAGCAATGTATCTTGTACTTAATCATCAATTGCAAGAATACTTTGTAAGTACACAATGGAATTTTAAGATGCAGTAAAAATGTGGTTTGAGTTCATTTAGAGCTCTCTATGACAGATGCCCCATTGACAACCACTTCCTTTTCAGCTATTTATGCAAAAAGGGAGTTCTGTCATACCACGCAATTGTAAAAAGTGTGCAGAGCATGCAGAAGGTGACCTGCTAACACTGTTGTATTATAACTTGACTTCAAACTTGGTTAAACTTGACACGGCAGCACAACTGGGTCAGTATGGTGAAGTCAACAGCACGAATTGCACTGGGATCACTACCCCAACCCTATTACCACAAGACACTGACCAATCAGTCAGCCAAACCCCTGGAATTGCATCGAAGTCAAGGTAACTGGAGACCTCGGAAACAAATGACCTCGGTAACAGTGGTACCGATACGATCTCAGAGCCACTACATTGTGGAACTGCTACAAAGCACAGTGTGTTTTCTGCAGCGGACTTTACGACAGGTTGAAGAGCACATGCCATTCAGCGTTACACTCGAAATCAGACTCACTGGATTGGATTTCCATCTAATAAATATTTACAGTTCCAACTAAATTTAATTATCTTGTATGGATGTTTTTTTTTTTTAGTTGGGGTTACATATATTTATTAGATGGAAATCCTGGACATAATTGAATTGAGTTCATCCAATGAGTCTTTTTTTTTTTTTTTTGAGTGTAGAAATGATGTTAAAAAAAACAAAAATAGGAGATTTTTCACCATTTTCATAAATTTTGTGTAGTGGTTCCAAGATTGCTGGTCCCAGGGGGTTCACATGTTTACGAGCTCTCTAGAAACCGAAGTCAACACCGGTGTTTTGGAGAGGGTAGGACCAAACCATGCATGGAGCTAACCAGCTCCGGTCCTGCGAAAGTTAGGCATGCGTGTAAATACAGATGTTTAAATTCATGTAAAAGTGTTGTACTGCTTTCATAATTTATTAGGTGCAAAGAACAAAAAGAAAAAAGCAAAACTTTTGACTGTGAAATTGCCAAACGCAGGCCCCGCCGGTCAAGGGTGGGTGGTAAAAAGAAATGTAATATCCCCCAAAAAGAACAAAGAAGTAGTTAGTCGTCATTGAGAGGCCACTCTGGGGGGGAATATGGCGGTTTGGCAGACCTCAAAGAACTTTTTTTTTTTTTTTTTAAAAAGCACGACCAAAGTTCCCAAAGAGTAGAAAAGAACAATAAATGTAGGAGTTGAAGCCGAGCAGAGCCACTCACCGTCCTCGCACTGGGAGACAGAGAGCCGTTGGACAGGTAGGGGTTGGTGAGGTCTGGGATCATAAGAAACGGGTAGCCGGGATAGTGAGGACTCTTAAAAAAGCCACCATCTTGCTGCTGCCTCCTCAGTGCTGCAGGGAGCGAAAAAAACAAAAACAAAACAAGGCTCAAAATCTTAAGAAAAGCAGAACTACGAGTTCAACCACAGCTCGTGAAACAGTGCGGGAGGTTTTTTTTTTTTTTTTTTTTAATACCTTCACTGAAGTAGTCCCTTGTTTTTTCGTAACTTTCTGAGTCCGGTCTGGTTTGAGGACGTCTCTCCGTTTGCTGACAGGGACACAAACACAACACATGGACGGGAACAAACTGGTCAAACTTTTTTTTTTTTTTTTGACCATAGAATTATTCTTATTATTAATGTTTTGTTTTGGCGGCTCACTTTCGTTCTTACCTCGGAGTCCGAAGAGCTGCTGTTGTTTTCTGACTCGTTGACCAGGGACGACTTGACCTCGTCCAGATCCCGTTCCGCCGACACGTTTTCGGAGATCTTTTCCTCCTGCTCGCCTTCGTCTTTGAACGAAATCATCTCATCGTTCGCCCCCAAATCGTCTCCACCGCCTCCGTTTAACTGCGGCATTTCGTCGGTTTGCGTCGACAGGAGGACAAAACGACCACGAACACTCGTTAGGAATTAAAAATAATAATAAAAAAAAACGTATTTATCGAATACGTGGTCCAAAACGAAGTCGCGACTACAACTACAAATGCATTTTTTTCTCTTTAAAAAACTCCCTGTTCATTCTCTCAGCGCCTTCCCGGTTTCCATGGCCGAATCCTGCGATAATCCAGCGTTAAAAGTTACCGCACGGTGGAAAACAGTCGGTGACCGGATGCGCAGGAACTTGGCAAAGTTTGGTTTCCTTCTCAACGGACAACTTGTGGCCCCCGAGTGTCTCCTGGTGCTGCAGAGGAGTCGGGACTGTGTGTCCTCCCGCGGAGCCTGAACGCCTCATAAACTACACTCAAAAAAAAAAAAAAAAAAACTTTACTCAACAACAATCACAAACTCGTCCGATCTTCGAGTATCCATGAAAAAAAAGAAGAAGAAAAAAGACAACCACACACACAATGAAGGCGGGTGCGATCAGGCTGCAGTTTTCTTCACACAAGTTTTAAACCGTCGTTCGGCTGTTGTTTTCACTCCCGTCTGTAACGGACACAAAGCTCATAAAACTGCCAGAGATAAACAATAGCCGCTGCAAAAAAAGAGTGCAGATTTTTTTTTTTTTTTTTTTTTTTTCTCAGCTGGATGTCGCCGTTCTTTCCCTCCACATTGCTGCCGGGGAATGCGCCCAGAAAACTACTTGGTTGTTCAAGTGGAAGAAAAGTGCAGCCCGTCCACAGAGGAGGAGTTAGAGCTGAAAACCGACACTTCATTCAGCAGCCTGCAGAATGCAGATCAGCTATTTTAACTCTCAAGCCACCAACCACTGCAAAACCAACAAAACACTACAGCTAACCTGCTAATTTTATACAAGATAGTGAGGCCTCAGAATAACATAACAACAACAATAATAATAATACAACCCCTGGCAATAATTATGGAATCACCGGCCTTGGAAGATGTTCATTCAGTTGTTTAATTTTGTAGAAAAAAATCAGATCACAGACATGACACAAAACTAAAGTCATTTCAAATGGCAACTTTCTGGCTTTAAGCTACACTATAAGAAATCAGGAAAAATAATTGCGGCAGTCAGTAACTGTTACTTTTTTAGACCAAGCAGAGGGAAAAAAATATGGAATCACTCAATTTTGAGGAATAAATTATGGAGTCACCCTGTAAATTTTCATCCCCAAAACTAACACCTGCATCAAATCAGATCTGCTCGTTAGTCTGCATCTAAAAAGGAGTGATCACACCTTGGAGAGCTGTTGCACCAAGTGGACTGACATGAATCATGGCTCCAACACGAGAGATGTCAATTGAAACAAAGGAGAGGATTAAAAGAACATAAATCATCACGCAATGTTGCAAAAGATGTTGGTTGTTCACAGTCAGCTGTGTCTAAACTCTAGACCAAATACAAACAACATGGGAAGGTTGTTAAAGGCAAACATACTGGTAGATCAAGGAAGAGATCAAAGTGTCAAGACAGAAAACTTAAAGCAATATGTCTCAAAAATTGAAAATGCACAACAAAACAAATGAGGAACGAATGGGAGGAAACTGGAGTCAACGTCTGTGACCGAACTGTAAGAAACCACCTAAAGGAAATGGGATTTACATACAGAAAAGCTAAACGAAAGCCATCATTAACACCTAAACAGAAAAAACAAGGTTACAATGGGCTAAGGAAAAGCAATCGTGGACTGTGGATGACTGGATGAAAGTCATATTCAGTGATGAATCTCGAATCTGCATTGGGCAAGGTGATGATGCTGGAACTTTTGTTTGGTGCCGTTCCAATGAGATTTATAAAGATGACTGCCTGAAGAGAACATGTAAATTTCCACAGTCATTGATGATATGAGGCTGCATGTCAGGTAAAGGCACTGGGGAGATGGCTGTCATTACATCATCAATAAAAGCACAAGTTTACGCTGATATTTTAGACACTTTTCTTATCCCATCAATTGAAAGGATGTTTGGGGATGTTGAAATCATTTTTCAAGATGATAATGCATCTTGCCATAGAGCAAAAACTGTGAAAACATTCCTTGTAAAAAGACACATAGGGTCAATGTCATGGCCTGCAAATAGTCCGGATCTTAATCCAATTGAAAATCTTTGGTGGAAGTTGAAGAAAATGTTCCATGACAAGGCTCCAACCTGCAAAGCTGATCTGGCAACAGCAATCAGAGAAAGTTGGAGCCAGATTGATGAAGAGTACTGTTTGTCACTCATTAAGTCCATGCCTCAGAGACTGCAAGCTGTTATAAAAGCCAGAGGTGGTGCAAAAAAAATACTAGTGATGTGTTGGAGCGTTCTTTTGTTTTTCATGATTCCTTAATTTTTTCCTCAGAATTGAGTGATTCCATATTTTTTTCCCTCTGCTTGGTCTAAAAAGTAATCGTTACTGACTGCCAGAATTATTTTTCCTGATTTCTTATAGTGTTTCTTAAAGCTAGAAAGTTGCCATTTGAAATGACTTTAGTTTTGCGTCATGTCTGTGATCTGCTTTTTTTCTACAAAATTAAACAACTGAATGAACATCCTCTGAGGCCGGTGATTCCATAATTTTTGCCAGGGGTTGTATGAGGAGTACCAAGATGGCCAACGGTGGCTCGAAAGTCCGCGGAGTTAACTTTTCAGCAAAAAAAAAAAAAAGTAAGTTTCTATCTCATATCATTAAAAAGTTATTTACAATTTAGTAAATACAATTTAGCCAGGGGTTGTAGTTGGTGTTACTACAGTGTAAAACTATCCTTGGTTCCGCTTAAAGGGGTACTATTATTCGAAGCTGAAGCTTTTGTACAACAATCATTTCCGCATAAATTCAGCATTATTTCACAATAAAAGATGGAGGGCCAGTCAGAGTGCACAGCAGTGCCTCTGAGACTGACTCCCTGAGTCTGACTCTCTACTGATCAAAGGGAATAATGTTATTATTAATCATCAGATGACAAAGTAAAACCTCTTAAGTCATTCTAAAGTCAGTTTTAAGCAGAAATGAGGTGATTATCTGTTAAGCACTGCTAAGTGCTAACACACATGACGCATGTACAGTGAAAGCACGGGGACAGATCAGACTGTGACAGCGGGTTCGCGCCTCCACAGACTAGTGTAGAGGATCGCTTAGCCTAGGGGAGTGCTGAGTCCTTGACAAAGGAAGCAAAAAAAGTTGCAGTTCCTTGACTAGCTGCTTGAGGGTGGATCCAAAACAGAGCACATTCCCATAAGAGTCCATGTTAAAATGTCAAACTTTAGAGCAGCACAGCACAGTTTTCAAATGCACCTTACTTTGACACTTTGCTTGTCCAGCCATCCATTTTCTATACCCGTTTACTCCAATTAAGGGTCACAGGGGGTGACAGAGCCTATCCCACCAGTCTGTCACAGTACCACATATAGAAAAAATAAACACATTCACATCCGCACACACCTACAGACAATTTAAAGTTTCCAGTTCACCTAACCTGCAAGTTTTTGGATGTGGGAGCAAGCTGGAGCACCCAGAGAGAACCCACGCAAACACAGGGAGAACATGCAAACTCAACACAGAAAGGCTACAGGTGGGAGTTGATGCCATGACCTTCTTGCTGTGAGGCAACAGTGCTAACCACTAAGTCACTGTGGTGCCCCTCTCTGCTCCTATTCAAAATATTACACAATACACAAACGGCAACTTCTGGTGCTGAAAAATTAATCCAACATGGATATGCCAAAACTTGTAGTTCCTCAAATGCTCACTTAAGATATCACTCCATAAAAACTTTTAATTTGTTTTATGGAGTGATACATTTGTTGAAAGAGCGAAATGCACAAGTCAAACTCCAGAAAGAAATTATAGTTGCTAAATTGTCTGCTTTATGTAAGCAAACAGGATAAATTTCAGGGATTGTTCAAACACTGCGACACTTGAACAACATGAAGCTCAGCATTTTGAAGCATGTAATACAACCCAACCACTCACTTATGGTGTCACGTTGTTTCATAATTTAGACATCAAAACCACCCATGGACATAATTTTTACAAGCTCTAAGAAACTTCAACATATTTATCACAGCAGTAGTATAAAGCATTGCATTCTGCAGAATATGGACACATTTATTTATCAGTACATTTTACCCAGAATGTATTGCATTGGAGCAGCTTGAAGTGGTGGCCAGTGATTGTTCACCTTTTGGTGCATGTGCATTGGTATGTTAATCGTATACTAATCGTGTGAATGACATTGTGAGTACTGACTTTATGACTGGCTGAAAATGTACATACTACCAGAAGTATCCTACGAATAATATTTTCGCATCCAGTCATTGCTTTCTGAGCCTCTTAATACAAATATCTGAGATCCTATTGTTTGCTGTGTGGTTCATTATACAACTAAACCGCCTAAAAAGTCTGTACTACAGTGTTTTTGGTGAGTGAAATTTTAGTACTACCTACACTCAACAAAAATATAAACGCATCACTTTTGGTTTTGCTCCCATTTTGTATGAGATGAACTCAAAGATCTAAAACTTTTTCCACATACACAATATCACCATTTCCCTCAAATATTGTTCACAAACCAGTCTAAATCTGTGATAGTGAGCTCTTCTCCTTTGCTGAGATAATCCATCCCACCTCACAGGTGTGCCAAATCAAGATGCTGATTAGACACCATGATTAGTGCACAGGTGTGCCTTAGACTGCCCACAATAAAAGGCCACTCTGAAAGGTGCAGTTTTGTTTTATTTGGGGGGGGGATACCAGTCAGTATCTGGTGTGACCACCATTTGCCTCATGCAGTGCAACACATCTCCTTCGCATAGAGTTGATCAGGTTGTCAATTGTGGCCTGTGGAATGTTGGTCCACTCCTCCTCAATGGCTGTGCGAAGTTGCTGGATATTGGCAGGAACTGGTACACGCTGTCGTATACGCCGGTCCACAGCATCCCAAACATGCTCAATGGGTGACATGTCCGGTGAGTATGCCGGCCATGCAAGAACTGGGACATTTTCAGCTTCCAAGAATTGTGTACAGATCCTTGCAACATGGGGCCGTGCATTATCCTGCTGCAACATGAGGTGATGTTCTTGGATGTATGGCACAACAATGGGCCTCAGGATCTCGTCACGGTATCTCTGTGCATTCAAAATGCCATCAATAAGATGCACCTGTGTTCTTCATCTATAACAGATGCCTGCCCATACCATAACTCCACCGCCACCATGGGCCACTCGATCCACAACACTGACATCAGAAAACCGCTAACCCACATGACGCCACACACGCTGTCTGCTATCTGCCCTGGACAGTGTGAACCGGGATTCATCCATGAAGAAAACACCTCTCCAACGTGCCAAACGCCAGCGAATGTGAGCATTTGCCCACTCAAGTCGGTTACGACGACGAACTGGAGTCAGGTCGAGACCTCGATGAGGACGACGAGCATGCAGATGAGCTTCCCTGAGACGGTTATGCAAACCGATTGTTTCAGCAGCTGTCCGAGTGGCTGGTCTCAGACGATCTTGGAGGTGAACATGCTGGATGTGGAGGTCCTGGGCTGGTGTGGTTACACGTGGTCTGCAGTTGTGAGGCTGGTTGGATGTACTGCCAAATTCTCTGAAACGCCCTTGGAGACGGCTTATGGTAGAGAAATGAACATTCAATACACGAGCAACAGCTCTGGTTGACATTCCTGCTGTCAGCATGCCAACTGCACGCTCCCTCAAATCTTGCGATATCTGTGGCATTGCGCTGTGTGATAAAACTGCACCTTTCAGAGTGGCCTTTTATTGTGGACAGTCTAAGGCACACCTGTGCACTAATCATGGTGTCTAATCAGCATCTTGGTATGGCACACCTGTGAGGTGGGATGGATTATCTCAACAAAGGAGAAGTGCTCACTATCACAGATTTAGACTGGTTTGTGAACAATATTTGAGGGAAATGGTGATACTGTGTACGTGGAAAAAGTTTTAGATCTTTGAGTTCATCTCATACAAAATGGGAGCAAAACCAAAAGTGTTGCGTTGAAATACCAACACAGTTAATGGCCACAGTTATTGAAGCTGTATGCAATTTATAGTAGTTAATATCTACACCCAAGCCACCCATTATTCGAACTACAGCCCAGTCCGCAATAATATGTATCAATCAATCACCATAACCCAGGTTACCTAACTTGTTTGTCTGAGCCAACTTGATAAATTCAAGGTAGATGTTCATACTTTTTTTTTTTTGCCCTATCCAGATCACACTAGTGTTGCCCATGCACCACCCCTTTACCCATTTGTGAGTGGCCAGGAGTTAGGGGGAGTCAGTCAAAGCCAAAATGACAACATCATAATCCAACCCACTTGAGCTTCAAACCCACTCTTCAGCAAACCTATGAGTGATATCATGGTGTGTTTGTCCAGTATACAGCCTACAGTCCAATGAAACTGAATTCAAAACAGTTAAATCAAATAAATGTAGTTTAATTGAGCACCACAGTGGCTTTGAGGTTTGCACTGTTGCGTTACAACAAGAATGTCCCCAGGTTCATTCCCAACCTGATCGTTTCTCTGTTGAGTTTGCATGTTATCTCCATGTTTGCATGGGTTCCCTCCAGGTGCTTTGGAAGGGTGATCCTTCCAACTGCGTCACCTCAGGGCCTTTGCTACCTGTTTTGTGCTTTAATGCTTTGGCTCCAATCCATTGACTCATCACTTCTCATGAATCTGCTGTCTGAATAGCAACGTACCAGTTGTTGGCACAACCGGGATCCTAATGGTAATGACAGATGACAATGCGATTGGTTGAGTTCATATTACGTCCAAAATACTCCCACAACCAATTAAGTGACTAAACACAACCCCTTTTTACCCTATGCCTTACTCTGAGCTCAGATTGCGTAATCTCAAAATAGCAAAGTGAGTTGGACACACCCCAAATACACTTGCACTATGCACTTTTGACCATACCACATATATCATCAAGACAGCATCACTTCCATGCCAGACCAGACAATACTGTGACCAATATGGATGACACTGTCGATCGAAAACTCCTTGTGGCTTACAAACAAGCTTGTCAAAACCAAACTGGCCAAACACAGTTATCATCGAACAATGATGGACAGTCAAAGATACTAAACATTATTATGTTGACATGGCATGTATGACTTCTGACAGGTCACGTGAAAGGAAACACTGACCACAATTAGTTTAGCACATTTAATCCTGTTCCTGTTACCACACAATCTAAAGATAATACAACCCCAATTCCAATGAAGTTGGGATGTTGTGTGAAATGTAAATAAAAACAGAATACAATGATTTGCAAATCCTCTTCAACCTATATTCAATTGAATACACTACAAAGACAAGATATTTAATGTTCAAACTGATAAACTTTATTGTTTTTGTGAAAATATTTGCTCATTTTGAAATGGATGCCTGCAACATGTTTCAATAAAGCTGGGACAGTGGTATGTTTACCACTGTGTTACATCACCTTTCCTTCTAACAACATTCAATAAGCATTTGGGAACTAAGGACACTAATTGTGAGTGTGATGATTGGGTATAAAAGGAGCATCCCCAAAATGCTCAGCCATTCACAAGCAAAGATGGGGCGAGGATCACCACTTTGTGAACAACTACATGAAAAAATAGTCCAACAGCTTAAGAACAATGTTTCTCAACGTTCACTTGCAAGGAATTTATGGATTCCATCATCTACAGTCCATAATATAATCAGAAGATTCAGAGAATCTGGAGAACTTTCTACACACAAGGCCAAAAACCAACATTGAATATCCGTGACCTTCAATCCCTGAGGCGACACTGCATTAAAACGGACATAACTGTGTAAAGGATCTTAACACGTGGGCTCAGGACCACTTCAGAAAACCATTGTCAGTTAACATAGTTCGTCGCTACATCTACAAGTGCAAGTTAAAACTCTACCATGCGAAGTGAAAGCCATATATCAACAACATCCAGAAACGCTGCCGCCTTCTGAAATGGACAGACTCAAAGTGGAAAAGTCTGCTGTGGTCTGATGAGTCCACATTTCAAAATGTTTTTGGAAATCATGGATGTCATGTCATATGGGTAATAATGTGGGTAAAAATGGCACTGAAACTGACCTGTGTCACCATTCTTGCTGCTTTTACCTCATAACTCCATAACATTCAGTCAGAGATTGTCCAAATTATACCTTTTTGGAATCTTTATAATCAGACAAGTAACATGATGTAGTTTTCAATTTGATTGGAGCATGTTTAAATTTTGACACCTGTGTAATTCTTCAATTGACCCCTACCTGGCCGCCTATTGAAAATTCAAGTGGCCAATCAGTTTTTTCAAAAGAGTTCATGTCTATGGATTATTTGTGCCAAATGTGATGCTTGTATCACCATTTGCAGGATGCCACTCTAATATTCTCATATCTGCTGCACTGTATATGAGATGTAAGATGCTGCTCCTCAGTGTTTCTCAGTTGCCCTCAAAAGTATTGGAACACTTGGTATTTCAGACATTTTAATTTGTTTATTCCATTTCAAATACATTTTTTTTTCTAAAATGATCTTCCTTAACTCAAACTGAAAGCAAATCTCTACAACTTGATATAAATGAATGAAAAATATAAAATACAGCTTCCTGATGAAGTGGTGCAGAGGAGGATTTTCTTAAAAAGAAGACCTGAAAGTTCAGCTACAATTTGACAGAAAGAACATCTAAGATGAAAGCCTAGATTTGATGTTTTGGTGAAAGAGACTTCTGTATTTCTTCATAACTGATGTAAATAAAGTCCAAGACATATCTGGTGACTTAGAAATGTTCACGTTTCCATCATCCTGACTTGTCTAAAGAAAACTGGCAATAAAACTGATTATTATTTACAGGTATCATCACGTTTTAAAGATTTGCTTTCAGTTTGAGTGAGATAATTTTAGAAAATTTTATTCTTTATTTTTTGTATTTCTTGTATTTAAAATAACATAAACAAATTAAAATGTGTGAAATTCCAAGTGTTCCAATACTTTTGGAGGGCACAGTATCCTAACCTTATGATGAGTACAAAATGAGTGTGGTATTATTACTGTTTTGTTTAAGAATGTTTAATTTTCACTGTTGCTGCATTTTGTGTCAAATCATAGTCATATCGTACGTATATCATATTGATATGTTAATATTAAGTTACAATAATTTGGCCATATTGTACAGCCCTACTGTCAACTAGCTGTAAACTTTGAATATTAATTTACATCTACATTTAAAAAAATGCTTCAAGTGGCAGGGGGTTAAAAGGGCTGTAATCAGGGAGGTCAGCTGAAAGGCAAAAAAAGAAAAATGCTTAAAAAGGTGGGGGGTATGGGGGGCAGAGCCCCTCCAGAAGCTGAAAGGTAAAATAAGGAAAATGCTTAAAAAGGTGGGGGGTCTGAAAGCTGAAAGGTTTTAGTCATGCTAATGCTCCCAAGAACCATTTGACTGAAAAAAGTCTGAAGGACAGAAAGGACATGGTTAGGAGCTTTTCCAGGCATGTGAGAGGCAAATAAAGAAAAATGCTAAAAAAAAAAAAAAAAAAAAAGTGGAGGGTCTGGGGGGCATAGCCCTCCAGAAGCTGAAAGGTTTTTGCCATGCTAATGCTCCCCTGAAGCATTCACTCAAAATAAAGTCAGAAGGACCTAAATGACATGGTATAATGCTGACAAGCTTCACTCGTTTATGTCTGCGACATATGCATATTAATAACAATAATAAATAAATAAATAATATCATTTGTATTCATGCATCACTTTCAGGAGAAATACATTTCAAAGTGCTTTAAAATACCAATTTGCAATAAAAACACCTGTTTTAACATCATTACAGTTAAAAAAAAAAAGTGAAAACAGCGAACATCAAAACCAAATCTACATATAATATAATATAAATATTCAAATAATAGTTAAAATAAACATTATTTCCA
Organism: Thalassophryne amazonica; assembly: GCF_902500255.1. NCBI lineage: Eukaryota > Metazoa > Chordata > Actinopteri > Batrachoidiformes > Batrachoididae > Thalassophryne > Thalassophryne amazonica. Next base: position 31,423,234 of record NC_047107.1, read on the forward strand.
AACTATTAAAAAGAAGTGTGTTGTAAGATTGGCATAAAGGACTCCATGGTGGATTATTCCATAAAACTGGAGCACAACAAGAAAAGGGAGTTAGCATGCTCACATATGCTAATGCTAACCATGGTTATGATTTTTTTAAGGAGAGGGTCTGGTGAGCAGGACGGACTTTCTTATTTTACAGCCATTTCTTAGGGAGTGTAAAAAAAAAAAATCAACATTGATCACTTCTGTGTGAATGAGATCTTTTTCACGATTAAACTTTAATATCTGTTTTGAAGCCGTGATGAGAGATTTCCCTTCTGGATGTGAACAGTACTGCTCTTGGTAGTGAGCACTGTTTGGTGCATTTGTGTTGTGATGGGCGGCATCAAATCCATCTTTCTCCTGCATACCTTGGGTATGTTTCAGATTGCTTGCTCTTCAGAGAGCAAGCAAGCAGGCCGGAATTTGTGAACGTATGTCACACAAGTCTAAAAGAAGCCAATTCACGTATATATCTTGGTTACAAAATGCTTACACGCACAGTCATGCATTTATGAGGTTTCGATGATGTTGAAAACAAAATTCCCAAAAGTAATTGTAAAAGGTAAATTACAAAGACTTCATGCAATATGACCCCTTTAAAGTATTTCATGCTACCAAACAGTGACATAGTGAAGACAGCCCCCCCCCAAAAAAGCAAAAAGGTAACAGAAGTGCTCCTGATGAAATTTACAAGTTTAGATCTCCAACAGCTGTGCTATTTTCCTTCCACCCGAGAACAAATACATCACAACTTGAAGATTTCTGGCCACTTGTCAGCCACTATCCTCATTCAAAATTATCCTCACATTGGGCATAGTATAAGAAATTCTCTTAGTCAATCTGCACTGTATTTTAATGTTTGTTTATGTGGTAGCCTGGCACCAAAAGCTGCCTAGTCCACATTCAAGTGGAAATTATTTATTCAGGAGGCAATGACAAAATAATAACAAAGCCACCTGAAATAATAACAAAACTATCTGTAAAAATGAAATAGACGCATAGTTGTGTGTGGGGTCCAGTATGCAAGAAATACACCATACAGCCTATGTGTGTTGTGAAAGTGTAGGTACACGGACCCACAACAGGGGGCGCAATGAACGGACAATGGAGAAAAGTAAGAACAAGTTTTACTGTTGTGAAAATAGCACAACTGATACAACAATTAGCAATTTGGAGGTGTAAGCCGAAATCTGCTGGTGTCTTGTGGGCAGGCCCGAAGGTAGGAGACGTCCGTCCTAGTTGAACCGGAACCACCCAGATCTCCTCTGCCACCGAAACCCAGAAGTACTGGAACCGCCAAGTCCCGAATTCCCAGGTGGCCACTGCCTCCGCTCGTCGGATCCGGTACTGCTGGCGGGAAAGAACACAAACACACAGGTTGGGATGCGACCGCACCCGGTAGATGAGAGGGGCAAAGCCGCCTCCACCTCTTGTCACACTGAAGCAGGAAAGGTGAGTACTTATCTGAGTACTTGGCCTTCCGCTGTCCTGAAAAGTTTATACAGTATTGTCACACAGATATATGTTGCAGAGGTGATTACCTTAAACTCAAGGTGATATCTCGGCACTGAGGTGGAGACGCTGTCCTGCTGATATACCTCCGTACTGAGTGAAGTCAGCTGTGTCCAGTAATGGGTGACAGCTGTCACCCTGGCTGCTCTCATCAGGCGGCGGCGCCCTCTGGTGCCTGGAGCCCGCACTCCAGGCAGGGCGCCCTCTGGTGGTGATGGGCCAGCAGTACCTCCTCTTCAGCGGCCCACACACAACAATGTGCCAACTTCTGTGGTGCTTTTGCATGGCACAGAACCGCTGTGCTAATCTCCTCCTTGCACAGTCACTGCACACCACTGTATACAATCGCTGCCCGCTCCCATCAGTGAAATTGCTCTGCTCCAAAATAGAAATCAATCTGCACTGTATTTTAATTTTATCCCTTAACTGTAGCTGGCATCAAAATGACTGAGCAGTCAAATCTGCACTCAAGTAGGAATGATTTATTCCATGATGCACCAACAAAATAATAACTAAAGCCACCTGTAAAATTAAAGTAAAAGTTGCACATTACAAATGCATATTATTCATTTTTGTAGATCATGAAGTGTCTCATTGTCACAATTTTGTTGAACATGTTCGATCCCTTCCCGATTGGTCACTACCTTCTACAATATCACAATTACCACATATTACACACAATTTCATGCCCCAATTGGGTATCCAATTGTTTTTTCGCCAAAAACATACACAATCAGATACCAAATATCAGCAATGGGAGACTGACAACAACACCAACAAAAGAAAAATGGCAGTGCAACTTTATGAAAATGATGTCCACGGTTGTTGTAGTTAGATGTGGTAGGCACATACCACAGCCATGTTGCTCCAACCACATCTGATCCTGTGAGATCTCTGCAGTGAAGCATAGTGGGTTTGAGTTTGTATTTGGCTGGGAGACCATTTGGGAATACCAGGAGTCGTGAGCATGTTTTAACAAGTAGAACTGAAGCTGAATCATGAAGTGTCTTTCCTAACAAACTAAAAACACAAGAGTACTACTACTGACATTATGTTTACCAAAAGAACTGCATTCACTTGAAGGTTTTAAAACTGGACTTAGGACCTTTCTGTTCCCAGCTGCCAATAATTTGTGATGAATGTGAATTTTAAAACAGGTCTTAATATTTTTCTTAGCTTTTAGCTTAAAAAACTCAGTTTTATTTTTAATCGCTGTGTTTTTTATGGCTGCTGTTTGAATGTCTTTTTATTGTATTTTATTTTAGTAAAGCACTTTGTATATTGATTTGAAAATGCTCCATCAATATCATCATCGTCATTATTATTATCATCATCATTATCATCATCATCTCGTGTAAAACCTGTGCCAGATTCCATTATGGATTTGTACCACAGTGCCAACCCTCAGCACCGGAGGGCAGCCTAAAAAAAAGTAAAAAGTGCACACCAAAAAAATTGGAGCAAGTCAAGGCAGCACTTTAAATTGAGAAAGTTGCTATAAATTGCTCTAAGTAAGATTATCTTCTAGCATTCTGCCTAGGAAGCCTTTTCTCAGGCATATTGTCACATGTTAACGGGCTCAGTTTAAGTACTCCACCATTTGCCACCTGATTACATTCATATATAAGGTGGGAGGATCCAACAGCAATCAAGTCTGTGGGAGACACTAATTCACAGGAAATATTAAACACTGAAATTCACCGAAGTTAATCTGTTTTACAAACATGCAGTTAAATTACGTAATCACCCAAATCTTTCCACATACTATAAATATGAATCATCAGGAAGACATATTTCAGGATACAAATTGTACCTATAATATCTATTTAATTTGTTTAAAGGTCAAATATGTTAAAACCAAGAGGGATCGGGTTCCTCAGTCTGTGAATCGAAAAATTCCATTCTAAGAAATATATAAGGATAGGCTGAATAGTTTTGCCTCCAACACGATTATTTCAGTTATAAATAAGGTATTGAAGTCAAACAGTAGGACCAAATGATTTTCACCTGCAATTTCAGGCATCAGCAGAATTGCCTTTGACATAACACATATTTACATTAGTCGGTTAAAAAGGACGACCTATGTGGACGTGCATTTGAATCAGTGTGCTGTTACTGAATTCCTCAGTGCAAAGGTTTGTGCACGAGGGGATATCAAGCGATGAATGAGTGTTGTCTGTGGCGACATCTGTGTGAATGTTAGTACAGTCAAGAGGTGGGCGAGGAGGGTGAAGGACAAAAATCCAACTGATTGAACTGCATGACCAGACCTGTAGCAGGCACCACATAACAGCCATGGATGCACAGCATCAAGTGCAGGTGCGATGGCATCATCCTCACAGAATTTTTGGAACATGGCAACACTGTCAGCTCCAACTAATGTGAGAACACTTTGCAAAAGCTGCAAGTTCATCCTGGAAAAAGATGCAATTCATCAGCATGACAATGCTCATCCACACACAAGTCGACAAACACAGGATGCATTGCAGCGGCTGAAATGTGTACAGTCCCGATCTCTCGCCCTCCACCTTTTCCATTTTCCCAAGCTGAAAAAAAAAAACTGAAGGGACACAGTTACATTAATGATGCAAATAGCTGTGTATCTCTGGTGCCGAGAGAAGACACCTGATTTCTTTATCAAAAGCATGCAAAATGTTGCCGTGTCGCCAACTGAACAGTTCCCCTAAAAATCGGTCCCCCGATTCACGGATTAACCCACCGGTTCTGCTTCAAACTGCACACCACTCATCATCTATCTCAGCAACAGATATCTGAAGCTTTTGTACAACAATCATTTCCACATAAATTCAGCATTATTTCATCATAAAGGGCAGCGGAAGCCATCAGAATACAGCGGCTAAATGAGCTGCTAGCTGATGCGTTCACTGCGCTTCGGTCATTTCAAAGTGTCACGGAATTTTTTTCGAATTTCTGCTTAAAACTGACTTTAAATTTTTTTAAGAGGTTTTACCTTTATCATCTGGTGGTTTATAATCCCATTAATCCATTTGATCGCTTTGAGTGAAGAGACTCCATCTTAAACGTGCTGCTGTGGTCCGAAATGACGCATGCTCAGATGCAAAAGGCGGACCGATTTTTAGGGGCAGATCGTTTGGTCTGCGACACCGGGTGTTGGCGTAAGTGTTTGGAAACGGAAGGTGAGGACGTGGAAAAGTAATGACAATGCCTGATGGAGAACATTCTGAGCTTTAAGCAGATATACAGTCCGTGTATCTTGCTTGTTCCTGAAATAATCAGGTAGGATGCAGAACTTTTCAACTAACCCTTGTATTAATCAGGTCACCACAACAGCCATCCATGGAAGTGACATCTTCTTAACATTAATATATCACAAGGAAATGACAGTGTGACAATTTTACAAAAAAAAGTAGCACCAAAAAGAACATTTCTGGGTTAGCATTACTTATTAGCCATGTAGCCAAATGCTCATAGAAATGTCATGTGGATAAAATAATTAGTGTGCTTTTAGCCACAGTGGCTTAGAATCTGTGTCATGTCATACATTGTTCACTGGGGTATTATCTAGTCAGGAATCTTTGCTGCAACCTTTGTTATGTGAACTTGGCTGAAAATGTTGGTGGTATCATTTATGACAATAACATGTAGCACAAGGAAACTAAATGTGGCTAAAGAGAAAATACACACGTTAGCCACTAAGCATTACACTAGTGGTCACCCAGAATGTCATTCTTGCAACTGATATTACTACAGTGTTATTATCATTATTATTTTATTTATTTATTGAAATTCTAGAAGTGTTTATGACATAAGATTTTCCACAAGGAAGTTATAGATTAAATATCTCTGTTTGTGTTAAACCTGATTATCTTCTTAATAGGGATGGATGCTCCTGTGTGTAGAAGGGCACCTATAGGACCTATAGGTACAAGGACCAGTGGCCTTAGTGGACATCAGGACCCCACAAACAGTGACAAGGCTTCACAAGCAACTCGATAAGCCCAAATATCTTTATTTTATGTTGTGGTCAAAAAGAAAAAATAATATAGCACCTTCAACTGCACCACAGACTAAAACAGTTAAATGTGGTCTATTAAACATTAGGTCTCTCTCTTCTAAGTCCCTGTTAGTAAATGATATAAGTCTTGTCCATCCAAATTGGAAGTCCCAAAAACCAGTTTTATTTGTTGTTATCTATCATCCATCTGGTCGTTACTGTGAGTTTCTCTGTGAATTTTCGGACCTTTTGTCTGACTTAGTGCTTAGCTCAGATAAGATAATTATAGTGGGCGATTTTAACATCCACATAGATGCTGAGAATGACAGCCTCAACACTGCATTTAATCTATTATTAGACTCAATTGGCTTCGCTCAAAATATAAATGAGTCCACCCACCACTTTAATCATACTTTAGATCTTGTTTTGACTTATGGCATGGAAATTGAAGACTTAACAGTATTCCCTGAAAACCCCCTTCTTTCTGATAATTTCTTAATAACATTTACATTTACTTTAATGGACTACCCAGCAGTGGGGAATAAGTTTCATTACAGTAGAAGTCTTTCAGAAAGCGCTGTAACTAGGTTTAAGGATATGATTCCTTCTTTGTTATGTTCTCCAATGCCATATACCAACACAGTGCAGAGTAGCTACCTAAACTCTGTGAGTGAGATAGATTATCTCGTCAATAGTTTTACATCCTCATTGAGCACAACTTTGGATGCTGTAGCTCCTCTGAAAAAGAGAGCCTTAAATCAGAAGTGCCTGACTCCGTGGTATAACTCTCAAACTCGCAGCTTAAAGCAGATAACCCATAAGTTGGAGAGGAAATGGCGTCTCACTAATTTAGAAGATCTTCACTTAGCCTGGAAAAAGAGTCTGTTGCTCTATAAAAAAGCCTCCGTAAAGCTAGGACATCTTTCTACTCATCACTAATTGAAGAAAATAAGAACAACCCCAGGTTTCTTTTCAGCACTGTAGCCAGGCTGACAAAGAGTCAGAGCTCTATTGAGCCGGGTATTCCTTTAACTTTAACTAGTAATGACTTCATGACTTTCTTTGCTAATAAAATTTTAACTATTAGAGAAAAAAGTACTCATAACCATCCCAAAGACATATCGTTATCTTTGGCTGCTTTCAGTAATGCTGGTATTTGGTTAGACTCTTTCTCTCCGATTGTTCTGTCTGAGTTATTTTCATTAGTTACTTCCTCCAAACCATCAACATGTCTATTAGACCCCATTCCTACCAGGCTGCTCAAGGAAGACCTACCATTAATTAATGGTTCGATCTTAAATATGATCAATCTATCTTTATTAGTTGGCTATGTACCACAGGCTTTTAAGGTGGCAGTAATTAAACCATTACTTAAAAAGCCATCACTTGACCCAGCTATCTTAGCTAATTATAGGCCAATCTCCAACCTTCCTTTTCTCTCCAAAATTCCTGAAAGGGTAGTTGTAAAACAGCTAACTGATCATCTGCAGAGGAATGGTCTATTTGAAGAGTTTCAGTCAGGTTTCAGAATTCATCATAGTACAGAAACAGCATTAGTGAAGGTTACAAATGATCTTCTTATGGCCTCAGACAGTGGACTCATCTCTGTGCTTGTCCTGTTAGACCTCAGTGCTGCTTTTGATACTGTTGACCATAAAATTTTATTACAGAGATTAGAGCATGCCATAGGTATTAAAGGCACTGCGCTGCGGTGGTTTGAATCATATTTATCTAATAGATTACAATTTGTTCATGTAAATGGGGAGTCTTCTTCACAGACTAAGGTTAATTATAGAGTTCCACAAGGTTCTGTACTAGGACCAATTTTATTCACTTTATACATGCTTCCCTTAGGCAGTATTATTAGAAAGCATTGCTTAAATTTTCATTGTTATGCAGATGATACCCAGCTTTATCTATCCATGAAGCCAGAGGACACACACCAATTAGTTAAACTGTAGGAATGTCTTACAGACATAAAGACATGGATGACCTCTAATTTCCTGCTTTTAAAATCAGATAAAACTGAAGTTATTGTACTTGGCCTCACAAATCTTAGAAACATAGTGTCTAACCAGATCCTTACTCTGGATGACCCTGACATCTAGTAATACTGTGAGAAATCTTGGAGTCATTTTTGATCAGGATATGTCCCTCAATGCGCATATTAAGCAAATATGTAGGACTGCTTTTTTACATTTGCACAATATCTCTAAAATTAGAAAGGTCTTGTCTTAGAGTGATGCTGAAAAACTAATTCATGCATTTATTTCCTCTAGGCTGGACTATTGTGTAAGTGTATCGTATCGTATCATATCGTATTATTATCAGGTTGTCCTAAAAGTTCCCTGAAAAGCCTTCAGTTAATTCAAAATGCTGCAGCTAGAGTACTGACGGGGACTAGAAGGAGAGAGCATATTTCACACATATTGGCCTCTCTTCATTGGCTTCCTGTTAATTCTAGAATAGAATTTAAAATTCTTCTTCTTACTTATAAGGTTTTGAATAATCAGGTCCCATCTTATCTTAGGGACCTCTTAGTACCATATCACCCCAATAGAGCGCTTCGCTCTCAGACTGCAGGCTTACTTGTAGTTCCTAGGGTTTTTAAGCGTAGAATGGGAGGCAGAGCCTTCAGCTTTCAGGCTCCTCTCCTGTGGAACCAGCTCCCAATTCGGATCAGGGAGACAGACACCCTCTCTACTTTTAAGATTAGGCTTAAAACTTTCCTTTTTGCTAAAGCTTATAGTTAGGGCTGGATCAGGTGACCCTGAACCATCCATTAGTTATGCTGCTATAGACAGACTACTGGGGGGTTTCCCATGATGCACTGAGTGTTTCTTTCTCTTTTTGCTCTGTATGCACCACTCTGCATTTAATCATTAGTGATTGATCTCTGCTGTCTTCCACAGCATGTCTTTTTCCTGATTCTCTCCCCTCAGCCCCAACCAGTCCCAGCAGAAGACTGCCCCTCCCTGAGCCTGGTTCTGCTGGAGGTTTCTTCCTGTTAAAAGGGAGTTTTTCCTTCCCACTGTCGCCAAGTGCTTGCTCACAGGGGGTCGTTTTGACCGTTGGGGTTTTTCTGTAATTATTGTATGGCTTTTGCCTTGCAATATAAAGCGCCTAGGGGCAGCTGTTGTTGTGATTTGGCGCTATATAAATAAAACTGATCTGATTTGATTTGGTCACTGTGCATGTAAAAAATAAATAAATAAATAAAAGCCAACATGGCCCAAAATAGTTCACTGGTTCTCAGCTGTATTTACCAGAATCCAAAATACCCCAGATAAATGTGCAGTATTTTTTAATGGAGGTACTTAGAAATTTTTTTAGAACCGCCCACTGACTGACTGACTCCATTAATTCTATCCATGTCCTACTAATAGCAAGGAATAATTACATTTTTAAAAGAAGGAGACCTTTTTGGACCATTGCATTTAAACATGCCCTACAACCACCTGTTAATAGGCACGTATTAGTCTGCTGTGGAATGTGACATGGAAGAACATCTAATTAAACAAGACAAATGTTGTTGGTTTTAATGTGGTTATGAATGCATCAGAATGACTAGTGCAAAATCATTAAGAAAAATTTCTGCTGTCACCTGACATGTTTCTGCACCTGTTCCATGATGTGGCTTGTTTTATACATTCCATACCCACATGAGTTCAAGCGGTTATATACAACATGATGAAATTAGGTCATGCACCTCCTAGATTTTGTCATTTTATGCCAAATGTGTACCTTCGTACTGCCATTGATGTGCACAGTGATGGATACAGTTGAGTTGGTAGAATGGACAAACTTTTATCCCATACAAAATTCATCTGCTGAGTGGACATGTGCCACCCACAGTAATATCTTTTTGTGCACCCTAGTGTAGCCACAAAGCAGCTCTGCATAGGAGCAGCAGGAAAGACGCATTTCCACCTGCTGCATTCATTTTTCCCTCGAGTCTCTTGAACAAATGGCAGACACTTCCACTTTTGCCTTCACACAATTTTATCTCTTCCCATATTTGTCCTCTTTCATCTAAGTGTATCCAAAAGAGAAAAGACAGTGTGTGGAAATTACTTATTTGAATCTTGTAGGGATTTTGTTGTTGGAGCTTTGCATAAACCCTGACTTTACAAACTTTGATACATGTAATTGTTCAATTATGCCATGAGTTAACTTGGACAACTCTCATATTTTGTTAGTGCAACAGTTGCACATTTTCTCTGCAGCAAAACAATGAAGTTTTCCAGGTTGTAGTTCTGTCTATGAAAAGGACAAAAAAATTTGCAAGAGGATATATCTTAAAAACCCAGTTACCCCTCTGGGATCCAACCACATTTTCTCAATTTTACCATACCTTCAGTAATTTCCCTTATAAGGTACTTTCCTATAGTATGATGCCCATGTGTTCCATATCAGAATGTTTAGAACAATCAGCTGTATCTGTATTGCCCACTTGATAAAAGGGATTCAATATAATGCGATGTTTTTATATGGTGTGTGATTTAATTTTTTTTTAAATACATCCATGTCCTTCCTGATATCAGGCAGTTTTCTGCACCTTTCACAGGCCAGTGATGGTAGCTCAGTGGTAAACCTTCTGTCTGGCAACCAGAGCTTTTGGAAAGAATGGGTTCGAATCCCGTGGGTGACATGTATTTTTTAATTTTATTTTTTCACAGCAGCCGCGCAACATGGTTACACATTGCACTGCTGCTCGCACTGTGTCCCCGCGTGCATGAAACCATTGCAACATGTATTTTCTCATAAGAGCCCCACTGCCGTGAGTCACCCTGAGTTGTACGTATTCTCACTTTGTGTGAAGGGGCCCTAACAGGTACCATGCAGTGCAGCAGTGCCTCCTGTGGGAACTACACAACAGAGACTTGGAACATTTAAAAACAGTATATTTGTAAAATAATATTACTGACGTGTCTGCAGGATGACCTCTGTTTTTAAATAATTATTTTTTGGATGAATAAAGTGTATTTGTGATCAATCTCGTCCCACCACACTCATAACGAGTGATGGCACACACCTGAGAGATGACTTGGAAAAGACACATCATCTGCATTGTGAATTATGAATCTGCACGGGAAATGAGTACTGTCCTGTGATGGATTGACGCACCTTCAAGAAGGAGTCAGACTCTCATCTGCTTTATGCTACATATATAAACACCTGCACCAGTGGGTCTCAGGGCGTATACTGGACTCACTTCTCTAAATTCCATTGACAGTTCGTGGATGGGTAATCGAAATCAAAACCGTAAAATAGAATGCAAGGCGGGGTACACCCTGGACAGGACAACAGTCTATTGCAGGGCCACATATAGACAAACAAACACATTCACACCTGCACGCACACCTACGGGCAATTTAAAGTTTCCAGTTCACCTAACCTGTAAGTAAATATCAAAGCACAAAATTTAGGTTGCCATATATACCAATATTATACAAATAATGAATGTGGGAGGGAGCAGCACGGCGACTTAGTGGTTTGCACTGTTGCCTCACAGCCAGAAGGTCCTAGGATTGCTTTTCACCTGGTATTTTCTGTGTTGAGTTTGCATGATCTGCTCGCGTTACCATGGCTTCCTCCCACTTCTAGACATGCAGGTTAGGTGAATTGGTGACTTTATATTGATAGTAGGTCTTCGTTTGAATGTATCTGTCTCTCTGTATGTGACCCCACGACAGACCAGTATCCTGTCCAAGGTGTACCCCACCTTTCATCCTATGACTGCTGGGATAGGCTCCACCCCACTGTGACCTTTCATTGGAGGAAGCGAGTATAGAAAATGAATAAATAAAGAATATTTGCATGAGCTGAAAGACAGACCATGCCTCCAAGTTGAATGGAATTTTCCACCTTTCAAGGAATGAAAATATTCTTTCCATTGTACAAATGGAAAACATTCATTATTTGTTTTATATGACACTGAAATAGATCTGCGTCATTTGATATTTTCCTTAAAATGAGAGGTGTTTCTTGTGGGGGCAAGAATCACAGGGTGGCAGGACCCAGCAGTTCCCCTACAGATGGCAGAGCAGTGTGTTTAGAAGTACCTACCCAGTCTCACGGCAGTTCGTGGTGGCATGATGAAAAGTACATTAATCTATGGGTTGTGATGGGGGCATGAAAATGGAACGCTTTTTGTGATGGGGCACGAAATTTGGGGTGACGGGGAGCTATGGTTAGGGATAGGGGAGGGTAGACAATTGCACTATGGTTATGCTAGAGTTAGGAGAAGGGGGGATTACAAATAGCAAAATAAAAAAAGTGTCACGAAAATCAGGCGCTTTTTGTGACGCGGGCACCAAGGGCGTAGGTTTGGTCTCAGCTTTGGTAGGGACAATACCACCCCCCCGCCCCCCTGCCCACCACCACCACCCCCTAACCCACTCATACCATTAGACGCACAAGTACAGCATAATACATAACATATGACGACATAATGCTGAATAATTTAACACTTTATTTACATTATTAAGTGTGTAGGCAGACAAACAAATAGCTTAAATAACAAAATTGCACCCAAAATCACGAATCTATTCTATAGGCCTACACCTGAGAGAACAAGACAACAAAAAAAAATACTTGTGGAGCTAACAAAAAAAAAAAGTTTTTGCAACCAAGATGTATAATCTATTCTCTTCATCAATAATGCAGTTGTAGGTATCTGGCAACCTAATTTGCCAACAAAAAAAAGGGCTTTACAATGATATATATGGTGTATTACGGTAAACGTAAGCCTGTGATGTCATAACGCAGAGGAAAAACATGGAAGTTTCACACTAGTGCGCCGCTGATTCTCATTACCGTAAGTTCTCATGTAAGCCCTCACGCTGAAAAATTTCAACACTGACAGCAAGCCAAGAACCCGTGCTTTCCAACAGTATGCTATATGTTGCATATATTACGGTAAAGTGCGTTCAGTGACTTTTGAAACGAGGCAAAAGTATGAAAAATAGAGCAAAAGTGACAGAAAAGTACAGAGACAGACAGCAAACATAAATGTAGTAATTTCTGAGGAAAAGGCAGGATGTTAGTGTCATTTGTGAAGGTTTGTGTGGGTGTGCAGTTTATTTTAAGTGTGGCGCACAGCATTGTTCGCAACCCCTCCCCCCCCCCCCCCCCCCCCCCCCCCCGCCCTTCTTGTTTTTCTGCACCGGAGCAGTGTTGCCAGATATGAAATATGAAACTATCGTACCAAAACCTCAAAATTATCGTATTTTGGGAGAAATTATCGTACACAAACAAAACGCATACAACGTAGCTATTTTAGCGTTTTGTTTTTTTTTAATTTACAAAGAATTTTATGTCACATTTTTAAACAGTAATTATAGTAATGGGGAAACTATGGCACAAAAAGAACGCAAATGCACAAGCAAATGCACTACCAGACTAGAAAGATTTTTTTTTTTTCTGTGAAGGGACACAAACGTGTTAATTACCAGACTAGAAAGAGTCAAATTCAACCTCGAGGTCGCTGTCGTCATCTGATGCCATGGCCACTTGTGCAGATTTTGTTGAACACAGAAAAAAATGTTGACACCTCCATAAGGAACTTTAACTTTTTTTTATTTTTCTTGTATATCTCTTTGCTCTTGTGTTTTGTTCGTTTGTTATTGCATTTGTTGAAATAAAGTTTCAAAAAAAAAAAAGATGTTGGTTGGGGAATCTTCCTGTCACGGTAAAGATTGGATGGGAACTCATTACTTTGTATGGAGAGGGGGCGGGCTTTCAAATGACTGTCCCGGTCGCCCAAAGCCAGCATTTGATGCCGCCTGAGTGCAACACCTGCAAAATGATTCTTGGGTGTCAGAGAGAGAGATGCGTGTTTGGGCAACCAACTGAAATTATCGTACATATTGGATTTTTTCCCATTATTGATCGTACATTTATTGATCGTACATCGTACAGAGGGCAAAACTATCGTACAAATACGATAATTATCGTACATCTGGCAACACTGCACCGGAGCCACCCATCCTCTGCGCTCTGGGACCTCCCACTTTACAAATGAAGCACTGCCTGCCACGAGATGCGCTTTGTTTACGTCCATGTGAGAAGAACGGGAGCTAATGAAATTGCAACATGGGTAACCCTGTCACTCTGGCACGTCGAAAACACAAAACGTGACGACTAAAATTATAGTATCGAGTTCGCAAAAAAATAGTGAATGATTTTGTTATATAAAAAAAATTCTAAATATTGGTAGGGACTATTTTGCCATCCCAAAATATTGGTTGTGACTTGTCCCTATGGTCCATATGCAAACCTACGCCCCTGGCGGGCACAAATAAAAACGTGAGACTGGACTTCTGCTTTTTTAATCCAGTGAAAATTTGTGAGAACTTGTTCAAATCTGCATCTGACAGCACTCCAAGGACCACCAACAATGTCCCTGCAAACACACGTCCTCACGCACGCACGTGTGCGTACACACGTATGTGATCGTGCACGTGCGATTATGTGCGCGCCCACACTGTTGTGTGGGCCGCTGAAGAGGAGGTACTGCTGGCCCACCACCACCAGAGGGCGCCCTGCCTGGAGTGCGGGCTCCAGGCACCAGAGGGCGCTACCGCATCATGGGAGTAATCTGGGTGACAGCTGTCACCCATCACCAAACACAGCTGTTTCTACTCAGCACCGAGGTATATCAGGAGGACGGCGTCTCCACCTCAGTGCCGAGATATCGCCTAAGACCAAGGTAACATTCTCTGCAGCATATTCTGTGATTGATAAACTTGTTAAACCTTTCAGGACTGGTGACTACTGAGACCCTCCTTCTTTGGATAAGTACTCACCTTCCTGCTAAACTTTGCTAAGAGGTGGAGGCGGCTTCTCCCCTCTCTGTACTGGGTGCGTTCATCCACTCCTGTGTGTTCTTGCTCTCTCCTGCCAGCAGTACCGGATCCGACGAGCGGAGGCAGTGGCCACCTGGGAATTCGGGACTTGGCGGTTCCAGTATTTCCGGGGTTCGGTGGCAGTGGAGATCTGGGTGGTTCCGGTTCGACTGAGACGGACGTCTCCTATCTTCGAGCCTGCCCACACGACACCAGCGGATTCGACCCTAAACATTGTGTTTGTTATACTACTCGTGCTTGTTTCAGTAGTAAATCTTGTTTTTTACTTCCTCCATTGTCCATTCATTGCACCCCCTGTTGTGGGTCCGTGTTCCTACACTTTCACAACACACACATGCTCAAGCACGCACATGCACACGAGCATGCACACACAAAAGAAATCCACTGTGCTGCCTGGAGGTTGTTAGCAGGAAGAGAGAAGAAAAGCTGGACTCATTTCTGATGTGACTTTTTTTTTTCGCTGCACTGAGGACATACACAGTCTTTTTTTGGTAGTACACACATGCACAAGCGCCGACCAGGTTGCATGTGTGTGTGCACACGCAATCGCGGGGGACAACTTTCCTGAGACATAATTTGATTGAGCTAACTGACGCTGCTAATTCTTGTAAGACACACACACACACACACACACACACACACAAAACAAATCCACTATGCTGTCTGTTAGCAGGAAGAGAGAAAGAAAAGCTGGACTCATTTCTGATGTGATATTTTTTCCCTGCACTGAGGACATACACAGTCGACCAAGCCAGTTGCGTGTGCGCGCATGTGGGGGACAACGACATGATGATTTGATTGAGCTAACTGACACTGCTACACACACACACACAAAATTCACTCCGCTGTAAGCCATCTGGATGCATGAAGACCTGTTCACATGAAATGCTGATGTGACTTTTGGCTGGACTGAGGAACTACACAAAGTCTTTTTTTTAATGGAAGTCCGAAGTCAGTGCACATTATCACTGGACTACATGTTACAGTGGAACACCAAAATGTAAGTCCCTTTTCTGTTGTTTATAAATTAATAAAATATCAAATGACAAGGATCTATTTTAGCCATTATATAAAACAAATAATGAATGTTTTTACATTCTTTCAATGGAAAGAATATTTAATTCGACCTCGTTGAAAGCTATGTTCTAGCTTTCACCTCATGAAGTATTCGTACCACTGAACATTCATTATTTGTATAATTGTTATGTGTCGACGCGGGTTGAGGAGCGGACCTGCGTCTGACGGAACCCAGCGCTAAAATAACCAGAAAGCGGTTCCAATAACAAAACAATTTATTTTTCCACCCTAACAAAGTGTACAAACAAAAGCTGCGTCAGTCTGGCGGAGTGAAGGATGGCACGCTCTCCAGCGCCCTTTAGGATCGAAGCCCGGCGCTTCTGGACCCACGTTCACCGCCAAACACCCCCCAGGTGGACACGACAAACCGACTCTCTGCGAAGGATAGAAAAGGTGAGGTAAGTCAGCAGCTACAACTAATATCCTTCAAAAGGCACACACTATCAGCAACACATTCAGGTCTGTATTTAAGCTTTATGTAAATGAGCAGCTTCTCACAACAGGTGGAGGATCATCAGTCCGCATGCCACGGCAGTGAGAAGCGAGCTGCACAATTCTCATCAAAGTTCAAATATACTGCGAAACAAAATACCAAGTTACTATTAACAATTAGTCAAACAATTAATCACCTCTGATGTGTGCTGACAGCATGTGTCCCTCACCCTTCCTCCTTCACAGGCACGATGTGTCAAACCCAGGCGCGGTCCTCAGCGTCTCACAAACGAACATCACAAGGTTGAGTTCCCGGCAATTCTGCTTGAATCACACATGACTTAAATGCAGAACGCCATCTCATTATCTGCTTCAGCTGAAAGTCTTTAAGGTTGCACGTGAGCACCATCCACAGGTGCTGCACATCATGTTGATGAGGGTGAAGGACTCTTCTGCCAGCACCTTCTCCACAGACAATAAATCAGTTTGCATACCACCTGGAGAGCAAAGAAAAGAAAAGAACACCAAAACGTCCAGCCACACCCCCCCAACACACAACAATAATATTTGGAAGATATATCACAGTGGTGAGGCTGTTGTGATTTTCTTGTTTGTGATATTATACAGTGGATTTAAGACATTTATGTTTGCCTGTGACCAACATGATAACAATAAGAAAAGATGACTACATCCTTGTAGGTCTTAGAGATTTTATCTGTTATATTCATTGTACGAGGTCTGTTAGAAAAGTCAATCAATCAATCAATCAATTTTTTTTATATAGCGCCAAATCACAACAAACAGTTGCCCCAAGGTGCTTTATATTGTAAGGCAAGGCCATACAATAATGATGTAAAACCCCAACGGTCAAAACGACCCCCTGTGAGCAAGCACTTGGCTACAGTGGGAAGGAAAAACTCCCTTTTAACAGGAAGAAACCTCCAGCAGAACCAGGCTCAGGGAGGGGCAGTCTTCTGCTGGGACTGGTTGGGGCTGAGGGAGAGAACCAGGAAAAAGACATGCTGTGGAGGGGAGCAGAGATCGATCACTAATGATTAAATGCAGAGTGGTGCATACAGAGCAAAAAGAGAAAGAAACAGTGCATCATGGGAGCCCCCCAGCAGTCTACGTCTATAGCAGCATAACTAAGGGATGGTTCAGGGTCACCTGATCCAGCCCTAACTATAAGCTTTAGCAAAAAGGAAAGTTTTAAGCCTAATCTTAAAAGTAGAGAGGGTGTCTGTCTCCCTGATCTGAATTGGGAGCTGGTTCCACAGGAGAGGAGCCTGAAAGCTGAAGGCTCTGCCTCCCATTCTACTCTTACAAACCCTAGGAACTACAAGTAAGCCTGCAGTCTGAGAGCGAAGCGCTCTATTGGGGTGATATGGTACTACGAGGTCCCTAAGATAAGATGGGACCTGATTATTCAAAACCTTATAAGTAAGAAGAAGAATTTTAAATTCTATTCTAGAATTAACAGGAAGCCAATGAAGAGAGGCCAATATGGGTGAGATATGCTCTCTCCTTCTAGTCCCCGTCAGTACTCTAGCTGCAGCATTTTGAATTAACTGAAGGCTTTTTAGGGAACTTTTAGGACAACCTGATAATAATGAATTACAATAGTCCAGCCTAGAGGAAATAAATGCATGAATTAGTTTTTCAGCATCACTCTGAGACAAGACCTTTCTGATTTTAGAGATATTGCGTAAATGCAAAAAAGCAGTCCTACATATTTGTTTAATATGCGCTTTGAATGACATATCCTGATCAAAAATGACTCCAAGATTTCTCACAGTATTACTAGAGGTCAGGGTAATGCCATCCAGAGTAAGGATCTGGTTAGACACCATGTTTCTAAGATTTGTGGGGCCAAGTACAATAACTTCAGTTTTATCTGAGTTTAAAAGCAGGAAATTAGAGGTCATCCATGTCTTTATGTCTGTAAGACAATCCTGCAGTTTAGCTAATTGGTGTGTGTCCTCTGGCTTCATGGATAGATAAAGCTGGGTATCATCTGCGTAACAATGAAAATTTAAGCAATACCGTCTAATAATACTGCCTAAGGGAAGCATATATAAAGTGAATAAAATTGGTCCTAGCACAGAACCTTGTGGAACTCCATAATTAACTTTAGTCTGTGAAGAAGATTCCCCATTTACATGAACAAATTGTAATCTAGTAGACAAATATGATTCAAACCACCGCAGCGCAGTGCCTTTAATACCTATGGCATGCTCTAATCTCTGTAATAAAATTTTATGGTCAACAGTATCAAAAGCAGCACTGAGGTCTAACAGAACAAGCACAGAGATGAGTCCACTGTCCGAGGCCATAAGAAGATCATTTGTAACCTTCACTAATGCTGTTTCTGTACTATGATGAATTCTAAAACCTGACTGAAACTCTTCAAATAGACCATTCCTCTGCAGATGATCAGTTAGCTGTTTTACAACTACCCTTTCAAGAATTTTTGAGAGAAAAGGAAGGTTGGAGATTGGCCTATAATTAGCTAAGATAGCTGGGTCAAGTGATGGCTTTTTAAGTAATGGTTTAATTACTGCCACCTTAAAAGCCTGTGGTACATAGCCAACTAACAAGGATAGATTGATCATATTTAAGATCGAAGCATTAAATAATGGTAGGGCTTCCTTGAGCAGCCTGGTAGGAATGGGGTCTAATAAACATGTTGATGGTTTGGATGAAGTAACTAATGAAAATAACTCAGACAGAACAATCGGAGAGAAAGAGTCTAACCAAATACCGGCATCACTGAAAGCAGCCAAAGATAACGATACGTCTTTGGGATGGTTATGAGTAATTTTTTCTCTAATAGTTAAAATTTTGTTAGCAAAGAAAGTCATGAAGTCATTACTAGTTAAAGTTAATGGAATACTCAGCTCAATAGAGCTCTGACTCTTTGTCAGCCTGGCTACAGTGCTGAAAAGAAACCTGGGGTTGTTCTTATTTTCTTCAATTAGTGATGAGTAGAATGATGTCCTAGCTTTACGGAGGGCTTTTTTATAGAGCAACAGACTCTACAGTTCCGACCTTATTATTTTTTTAAAAAACCATATGGATTTGAATCACGTGTGATTACATCAGCCAAGCTTGAACCCTCGTGGGCATGCAAGAGTTTTTTCACGCCTGTCGGTGACGTCATTCGCCTGTGAGCACGCCTTGTGGAAGATGAAAGACGTGCGGACGGATTGGCGCCCGCCACAGGAAAAACACCTCCATTGGAAGCCTTAAGGACAAGTTGGAACATGCCCTGCTGTTAAACAATTTCTCAGATACTCACTCAACTGAAAGCCACCAAAAGCCGCCTGGATTTTACAAATGGTTATCAACACAGAGGTGTTTTTCCTGTGGCGGGCACGCCGCGCTGGCTGCGAGCCGACGCGCCAATCCGTCTGCATGTCTTTCATTAAAAAAATCTCCTTTAACAGTGGAATGTCCAGATAAACTGCTGATTCCGACCTCTTCTGAAAGTTCTCTGTTCTCTCACGACGTCCTGGGTCAACAGAGGCTTAAATTTGGAGGTTTTCAGCTTGAAACAGGATGACAACGTCACCTCGGAGCGCTGCGCGACGTCCCGCTCCGTGGGAAGTCCTTACAGCGATAGAAACAATCCAAAATCTCTCATCAGCCGTTAAAATTTACACCGAATACCAGCTGAATTTCTCGAATGGTCTCCACTCGGATGTGTCTCACAGTTCTTGAAAAAATTTTGATCAAGCACAGCGCCAGTCTCTCAGCAACTTCTCAGACAATGAAAATCCAATGAGGGGGCTGGACCACTCCTTCCACAAGGCGTGCTCACAGGTGAATGACGTCACCGACAGGCGTGAAAAAACTCACGCATGCGCACGAGGGTTCAAGCTTGGCTGATGTAATCACACGTGATTCAAATCCATATAGTTTTTAAAAAAATAAAACTGTCGGTTTCTTTTCTAATAGACCTCGTATGTCTTAAATTAACAATGTTGTATTCCCATACATGACATTAATGTGCCTTTTGAATGTATGATTGGAATCTTGAGTAGCACCTGGGCATTTAAATATTCTTGTTTTCACTTTTGCACTGCTATCTGTTGTGAATTCTACTTCCTCTCTAGCATTCTACACATTCCAGCTACCTGTGCACTGACCGTTTCTATCCTGACCTAGATTCTGCCCTTCTCTTATCGATCTGTCTGCCTGTTTTGTACCTGTCCATTTGGAATCAACTCAGCACCTATTCAAATTCTGCATGCTGTTTGATCCTATGTTTGAAATTTACCCGTCTGTCCCTAGATACTAATTCTTGCTGATGATTTGGAATTGTTCATCACTAGTTTTCCTCATTAAAGATTCAGCTATGAGCCTGTCTGACATGTCTGGACCAAGCTTTTCCGCACTGTCCCTACAATTGATGTATGTGCTGAACAATGGGCCCAAGAAGGAACCTTGTGGCACTCCCATATTTCAAGCTCTTAGAGATGATGTTTCGTCTTTTATCAGAGCACCCAGAGCGACCAAGTACGGTAAGTACATTACCAGAAAGCTTGAATTTAGACAACATTTAGAGGAGAACTGACTGAATGTAAGCTAGTTTTCAGTTTGTGTCTAACCTGGAAGAAAACACAGAAATTTGGGGACCAATCTCCCTAAAGATGTGGAGCCAAAAAATATAAAAAGGCATTTTTAATATTTCAAGTTATAGGGCTTTTCAGAGATGCTCACTCTCAGAAATAGTAAATTTATCAGTTGCCAGCAAGATGTTTTGTGAGCATGTGTGTACTATTATTGTCTAATTTTGTTTCATTAGGTTATGTCAACATAAACAGCAGCCATGTGGGTTATCTAGTTTATATCTTTACCTCTGTCAAGGTGAGCATAAATCACACTGCCTCCAGCTGTATTAAAATAACAGACCCAGTTTGGTGAGAAAGTCCTAATTACACAGTGCCAGGCAAATTGTATGTCTGTGGATCCTAAAACAATACCGCCGAAAAGCCCAGTGCAGGCACCTGGCCTATTATTGCACAGATATAACAATGGCACAGTGAGCTGAGCCGTGGAGTGGCCTCCTGTGACAGGACAAGCCTAAATCATTTTAGACTGATGTCATTGGTTAGGATGCACATTTGACATACACAGTTGGAGACTTGATTTAGCGAAGCTATAAAGAAAAAGGAATGAAGTTCCCACTTTATTTTTGATAACTACCCCTGCACATAAATCAATTTAGCAAAATTCCCAACATGCAACAGTGACTTTTTTTTGTAGGTGTCGTGTGCTTTATACATTTTTAAAGAAAAATCTTTTGGTAAAGTGTCCAGCAGACCTCTGACGTCTTACCTGTGATTCAATCCGACAAGCTGCCATTGTTTGAGAAGAGCTTCTTTGTTGTCAACTGCATGTCACCAAACTGAGGGTTGATGGACAATTCGGCAGCGCCTCCACAGGCCTGATTACCCACAGCCGCTGGATGTTTGTGTGGATCTGTGAGTGGGTGTAACTGTAGTCACTTAAAAGTAGCCAATCCTGCACAGACGTTGCATACTACATCACTATGACTTACACAAAGCTCTGCAGTTATGGGACAGTGGGCTTGCATTTGCATTCACAGTGAATGAATATTTGCCCTCAGAGTGACATATCACTGATCCCACAGTGTGCACAAAATGCTTTTCCAGATGATGATCAGATAAGCTGCTAATATCATCCAAATACTGTGCACAATGTACCCATGTTTGACGTCCAACTACACACAAAGACAATGTGCAGAGTATTTTCATGTGTTACATAAAGAACTCAAACGGACTGCACATTTCCTTGCAGGTGTCATTACAATTATTCATGCTTATGCATCATTGCTTTATGAGTGATTAATGAAAACATCAAATTTTAAAAGCACAGACGCCTACTAATGACATGCATCACCGGTGGCCGCACCTCTCAAATCCTGACACTTCTCACGCATGCATAAGTTTCAGCAGTTTGATATTAAACACCGTTGGCATGCAGTAAGCTGTAACAGCACAGTGAGACATAGCACCTCTGTGATAAATTAAAAAAAAAAAAAAAAATCAAATTCCCACGATGTGTTTGAAATGTCTTATCCCCTGGTTCCTTTGTGGACACTTACACAAAAACAGCATGCAGCGAGCACATGGCTCCAACAGCTCTGCTGTCACTAAAGATAAAAAATAAAAAAAATTGGGAAGTTGTTCCCAAGCTGTCTGATGAACTCGTCCCTGACCCACAGATCATCTGTGTACAAAGGGACAATCATATTCAGCTACTTCTTCAGAGATGCGATCACGAGTGGTGGATCTGGATCAAACAACATGCTGGTGGTTGCCTCCATCAGAGGATGCTATGTTTCCACCCCCTTGTCAGTTTGTAAATTTGTTAGTAGATTACAGAAACATTACCTATTTTCATGAAAATCTGAGGAGAGGTGGGACACGTGATGAAAGTTGTTGTTTTTTAAAATAAAAATACAGCAAAAAGAAGCATTTACAGTGCATCTGGAAAGTATTCACAGCGCTTCACTTTTTTCACATTTTGTTTTTTCACAAGGGAAAGCTCTCTCCAGTCTCATTGTACATTTTGTATAACGGCAATAAAGGCCATTCTATTCTGTTTTAACGCTATAACATTCATTCAGTTATTAATATCAAAGTAAGTGATGTCAGCAGCCATAGCTTGAACTCACCTGTTTGAGACGAACTTCGCTGGTGTGGTGCAATCTCTGCTCTTGCTTTGGATTCCAGCACGTACCAGTGCTGCTCACACTCGCCACTTGTGCGCAGTTACCAGTATGGGGATTAAACATAACAATAAGCTAATTAATATAACTTGCGTGTTGCCCGTGGGGATCCACGGGCTCTCTACTGGGTAGTGTTTATAAAATAGGTAGCTGACATTTTTCAAGGGTGATAATGAATTGTGCAAAGTTTCTATAATTAATTGGAATGGTGTGTGAGTCCAGAATGCTTTTAGAACCTTAGACCTTAGATCTCAACACTTTATTTCCGTTTAATTACATTATGTTTTTATGTTAATTTACTGTCTTAATGTATATATAAATTGTTTAGGTTCTTGTTGTCTTATACACACTATTAATATGGTCATTTTTATTATTATTATTATTATCAGTATTCTTAATATTGTTATTTTATTTTATTATTGGTTCTACTTTGTCATTTGATTTTTAAATGGACAACAATGGAAATAAGTGTTTTCACTTATCTCATGCATGTATTTTAACATATTTCCAATGATATTATGCACTTACATTGAACTTACTAAATAAACCACGCACTCCATTAATATATAGATAATCAGCATGTGAATGAGGTGCATTCAAACATTTTCAAGCTGTGTAACAATTCATTTAGTTTTGCTGAGTTTCATCATCATGACATTAAATCATTTTCACAATTACGCATTTCTTAATGGAGTTCAGGTTATATGATTGTTTGATTTCAATGGCCATTTATTACTAGGAGCGCACAGCCCATTTGTTTTTTCTTTTCTTTTTATTTCTCCTTCCCTTTTTGTGAAACTCAATCACAGATGACTGTCTCATACCTTGCAACAGGGTCAATCCCACCTCCTTACAAGCATAAAAGTTTCTGTCCCCTCCTTGCTCAGAGTTGCTCTCAGACACCTCCTGGCACACTCTTGCCAAGAAATTTTAGGCTAAGTTAGGAGCTCTTTGAGAGGACTTTAAGTCAGTGGTGGCTCCAGCGATGTTTTTCTGCAGGTGCTATGGGGGAGCTCTGCATTTTTATGAGGTTGCTATGAAATAAGGGCTCGTGTGTCACGATCAGTGGTGGGCACAGATAACCAAAAAATTAACTTCGATAACAGATAATCAGATAACTGAAAAGTTATCTTCAATAAAGATAAAACGATAAACCACCCAAAAATGTATCGGAAGTTACAGATAACTGATAACCGTCTTGTCTCTGCTATACTTGCAACTACTAACAAGCTGATTTTGAGTTTTAACACCGCAATCGCTTTTGGAAGCATCAAAAGCGACAACAGACTCAAACTTTTGGAAGCATCAAAAGCGACAACAGACTCAAACAATGAATCAGCACTTTTGTCTTTCAGCGTCCTGCCCCCTGCTGGAAGCTCCAGTTTACTTCATGGCTTCCAGCACAGACACAACTGGGAGGAGCCAGAAAGCTCAACTCTCTACTCAATCACATCGCTGCCGTCGCAATGCTGAGTTATGGTTTGGTGTATAAATAAAATGAATACTGGTAGAATTACTCCATTAATTAATATTAATTAATTAATTAATAATTAATAACTCCATTAATCCATTATTCTGTCATTTTTACAAAGTTAAGATATAACGTATATCTTTTAATGTTGAATAATGCACTAATTCTGAAGTTTTGTAACAAACAGACAGATGGCATTCTGGGTAAAATGTGCCTCTGCTACACTGATTGGTTGATTCATCCTATGTAAACCAACACATTAATGTGAGGTGTGTCGTGTGTTGGTGTTTACAGATAAATGTGCTTTTGTAAAATATGCCATTTTGTATTTGTAAAAAAAATTGGCATTTTCAAAAAAAAAAAGCCAAGTTGTAATTAGATAACCGTCTGGTATAACCGGTGTCAAAATAAATAGAACGCTGCCATGATCTGCTGGTGCCAGTGCGAGTTCTGGCCCTTTTTCAGCTGATTTTTCATTAGTGCGAGAATTTTTTGGATCGTACAGTTTCAGGTTAATCGCGCGTCCTGCATCGTTTAGTATACATGGAGTAACAAGCTGCGTTTAACATCTCACGACCACCTCCTGATCGCCAATCGTATGGGTCAGAAGAAAATCAAACCTGTTGATATTCTGTTCGGCCATCGTGAGGGTATCCCGCTGCTGAAGTGCTACAAGCATCCAACCTCTCGCACTGTGCTTGTGCAAACACCGCAGACCTGTCTTGTAATGTTTTTTTTTTTAACTTTGATGTCTCCCATTGAGAGTTTTTGTAAATTAAGTTTGAAAAAAAAAGCTTTTATTTACGTTTTGCTTCTGGATACACGAGTCCAACGTGTGGTTTTTGAACGTACAATGTGTGTGAGAACATAAATCGGGCGCTCTGAACTTTTACACCGTGCGGTTCTCTGGTGCAGTGTCTGCCCAGCTTCAGTCTGAATACTGCCATGAACACTACTGGCCAGTAGATGGCAGTAGAGACCTTGAAAACTTGCAAACACAAAATTCCAGATAATCTGTGTTACTTCTTGCTATGTTTAAGATGCGTGGAATTTAGTAAAAACAATGTCTATAAACCCAGTGAATATATTCATGAGAGTTTTAGGCACTAGAGTTTAATGCTGTTATCAGTGCAGCCTGATCAGAGTGTCTGAAATGCATTTCTCCTGTCGTGAACGTACTGAGATTACCCTATCCTACCCATAATGTACTGCTGGGAACAGCATGCCCACACTAAAACCTTAAAAATTAGCGCATTACTTTAAAACTAAAACATATGTATGTATGTATGTATATATATATATATATATATATATATATATAAGTATGGTTTTTGTCCTGGTCGCGGCACACTGGACCAGCTCTTCACCCTCCATCAGGTGCTCAAAGGGTTCATGGGAGTTCGCCCAACCAGTCCACATGTGCTTTGTGGATCTGGAGAAGGCGTTTGACTGTGTCCCTCGAGGTGCCCTGTGGGGGGTGCTCTGGGAGTATGAGGTCTGTGGTCCTTTGCTAAGGGCTATCCAGTCCCTGTACAACTGCAGAAGGAGCTTGGTTCGCATTGCCGGTAGTAAGTCAAACCTGTTTCCAGTGCATGCTGGCCTCTACCAGGGCTGCCCTTTGTCACCGGTTCTGTTCATTACCTTTATGGACAGAATTTCTAGGCACAGCCATGGTGTAGAGGGGGTCCGGTTTGGGAACCACAGAATCTCATCTCTGCTGTTTGTGGATGATGTGGTCCTGTTGGCTTCGTCAAACCAGGACCTTCAGCGTATACTGGGGTGGTTTGCAGCCGAGTGTGAAGCGTCCAGGATGAAGATCATCACCTCCAAATCCGCCACCATGGTACTGGACTGGAAAAAGGTGCCTTGCCCTCTTCAGGCCGGTGTCCTTGCTTCAGGTGGAGGAGTTTAAGTATCTTGGGGTCTTGTTCACGAGTGAGGGACAGATGGAGCGTGAGATCGATAGGCGGATCGGTGCAGTGTCTGCAGTGATGCGGTCGCTGTATCGGACCAGTTCTCCTTTGCCTGTAGAGGATAGAGCGGTTTCTTCTAGAAGCAGCTCTCCTCTGTTTGCAGAGGGTAGAACTACGCATCTGTTCACCTTTGTTTACCACATTAATGGTCTAAAAATTATCGGACAAAAATTTATCGGAAGATAATTAGTCCGATAATGGTTTTCAAAGTTATCTGAAAAGATAATCTGATAATGAAAACTTTATCTTCGATAACTATTGGTTATCGGATTATCAGAAGTGTGCCCACCACTGGTCATGATGGATCTCTGCTACACCTCTGCCATATTTACGTGATGCGTACACATAGCCACATTCTGATCTGCAACAGTCACTACTGACATACAGAATGACGAAATTCACACACACAACTGTTCAATACAAATATCCACAGACCTCCACATGTAGCCTGTAGCCTAAAGGAAAGAAAAAATGCCAATGGCAGGCAGAGAGAAAATCTTTCACCTACCACTGATGTCTTCATAATAGCACAATGCACATGTTGTTGTGGTTAAGAGCAAAAGCATCAATGATTTGGTCGTTGTCCAGAAGCTGTGTTCTCTGAGGGGTAATTGCCAGGAGCAACACCAGGTCACTGGTTTGGTCGTCTCCTCTAGGCTTGACTACTGTAACTCCCTGCTCTTTGGGATCTCTGGAAAAAAAAACCTTCAAAGGCTCCAATACATTCAAAACAGTGCAGCTAGAATTCTGATGAGAGTACATAAATAGGAGCATATTACCTATTCTCCATAACCTTCACTGGCTCCCCATCACTTAAAGAATCCATTTTAAGATTGCTCTCATCACCCACCAATGCATCCATGGCAATGCCCCTACATACATCAAAGACCTCCTCACTCCCCACACATCCTCCCATTCCCTCTGTGCATACAATGCTAATCTTCTCCATCTCCCTCGCACAAAATATCACACCATGGGAGACAGGGCCTTCTGTTCAGCTCCCCCTCATGTTTGGAACTCCCTCCCTGACCATCAGAGGGCTCCACAGACTGTGGAAGCTTTTTAAAAAAAGCCTCAAGACATACTTGTTTAGACAGGCCTATCACAGGGCTCCGAATTTGAATCTGTTGCATCTTAGTCTTTTTATTGTATTTTATTGTGGTTTTATTCTATTCTGCTGACTTTGTTTTATCTTAAAATGTACTGTTTTTATTCTCTTGTTTATCCTTGGTTTGACTTTTTATTGTTTTGTTTTTTATCACTGGAGCACTTTGAGATTTTTTATTAATGAAAGGTGCATTATAAATGGAATTTATTATTATTATTATCATAACATTGTTGAACGTGATGTCATTGAACATCACGTTACACTCGTTTTGTGTAAAACATTCAGTTCTGTTGATGAATGTTTATTTTCTTTGATAAGTGAAATATTCATCTAATCACAGAAATCTGAAAACGCCAGACGGGTCTTACTGTGGAAAACTGAAAGGATGATGTCATCGCCCTGCCTCTGGAACATGTTGTTAACAGTGTAATTTTACTGTGTAATTTATCATATTATTATTTTTTTTCTTCTTGTTGGTGGTGGGACAAAGTGCCAGCGTCCTCCAGCTGAAAAACTCACCCAGAGCAGACAAACACTGAGGGGCTTCTTTAAAAACCCTTTAATAAGGGTGTTATGTGGAGAACAGTTTTCATCTGTGATGATGAATCCTGGCAACAGGTCAGATTAAAAGACTTTATTTAATCTATGAGCCGGCTTCTAAAGTTTTAGCTTTTGTTGTTAGCTCCACGTCTTATTCTCCATTTTTTTGTAGAAGTGTTACAGCGCTACATACAGGCCTGGCATATGTACTACAGCATTTTCATGTGGTTTCACTGGATCTGTGAGAACGGAGATATTTATTGAATGGAGCACTTTTTGAAAATGACATGACAAAGAAAAAGATTGTATAACAGAAGTTCAGTTTCAGTGTGGACAAGGCCTCAAAAACATGGGACGAAATTAAAATAATAAATGAGGAATTATTTTCTTGGGGGTGCTATGACAAATCCAGGGGGCATGCTAGCACCCCCTAGCGCCCCCTGGCGCCGCCCATGCTTTGAGCTGCTTCATGGCTACTGGCCCAGGACCTTAAAGGGGCGAGTGTCAGTCAAGAGCAAAATGCTAGCATTGTGGAGTAGTCAAGACCTGGAGGATTCGACACTTACTAAGTCCCTTCGGCTGCTCCCTTGTTTGCACTTGGGGTTGCCACAGCAAATCCAAGGTGGATCTGCATGTTGAATTGGCACAAGTTTTACGCCGGATGCCCTTCCTGACGCAACTCCACATTACATGGAGAAATGTGGCAGGGGTGGGATTAGAACCCGGAACCTTCTGAACTGAAACCAAGCGCATTAACCACTTGGCCACCACCCCTGCTCTGAGACCTTAAAAAAAAAAAAAAAATCTACCCTATACTTAATGAAATTTGTGCCAGAAATGAAGTTTTTGTGATTGAACGTGTAAAATTTAACAACAGTAGATTGTTTGCTCATTATTGATGTTCAGTGGTACCAACAGATTCAAGAGAACATTGCATTTTTAGTGTAGCGGTTAAGTCCATATATAGTATATAGAAGGTATTGTGCATTTTGAGATAAACGTACCAAATATCCTGGAGTGTTGGTATATGGCATGGAGTTTATTTTCAGACGTGGAGGCATCCTGGAGCCTGAAATAGTTTTGACTGAATGTTTGGTCCCTTAAGTAAAGGTCAAACAACGTTGACGCCCATCAGATTCTATGACATGTGACATACTGTATGTTACCCCGTAACGTGATGACACATGGTGCAAACTATTCATGTTTTAAAACCCTATTAACTAAAGCAATAATTGACATCACTTTTTACCAAAAGTGGAAAACTTGAACTTTTAACCCCTGTACAAGCGGAAATTGACTTTTGTCACTGTTTTAGCTGTTTTTTACCCCCACAGACATATATAGTCCAAACTATATCTCTTTGGAATAAATATGATCAGACAAATAATAAGGTATATTTTCTAATACAACTGGAGTATTTTTTAATATTGACCCCTGTGTGATTCTTCATTGAATGTAAGTCAATGTAGGTCATTAGATATCAGCTCCAGGATGCCTCCATGTCTGAAAATAAACTTCAGTTAATTTAGAATACGAGGTCTGTCCATAAAGTATAGGTCCTTTTTATTTTTTTCAAAAACTATATGGATTTCATTCATATGTTTTTACGTCAGACATGCTTGAACCCTCGTGCGCATGCATGAGTTTTTCCACGCCTGTCGGTGACGTCATTCGCCTGTGAGCACTCCTTGTGGGAGGAGTCGTCCAGCCCCTCGTCGGAATTCCTTTGTCTGAGAAGTTGCTGAGAGACTGGCGCTTTGTTTGATCAAAATTTTTTCTAAACCTGTGAGACACATCGAAGTGGACACGGTTTGAAAAATTAAGCTGGTTTTCCGTGAAAATTTTAACGGCTGATGAGAGATTTTGAGGTGATACTGTCGCTTTAAGGACTTCCCACGGAGCGAGACGTCGTGCAGCGCCCCGAGGCGCCGTCATCAGCCTGTTTCAAGCTGAAAACCTCCACATTTCAGGCTCTATTGATCCAGGACGTCGTGAGAGAACAGAGAAGTTTCAGAAGAAGTCGGTTTCAGCATTTTATCCGGATATTCCACTGTTAAAGGAGATGATTGAAAGACGTGCGGGCGGATTGCAGCGTCGGCTCGCAGCCGCCGCGACGCTCCGCCACAGGAAAAACACCTCAGTTGGAAGCCTTAAGGACAAGTTGGAACATGTCCAGCTGTTAAACAATTTCTCATATACTCACTCCACTGAAAGCCATCAAAAGCCGCCTGGATTTTACAAATGGTTATCAACACGGAGGTGTTTTTCCTGTGCCACCGCACCGCACCGGCTGCGTCCCGACGCGCGGACCCGTCCGCACGTCTTTCATTAAAAAAATCTCCTTTAACAGTGGAATATCCGGATAAAATGCTGAAACCGACTTCTTCTGAAACTTCTCTGTTCTCTCACGGCGTCCTGGATCAATAGAGCCTGAAATGTGGAGGTTTTCAGCTTGAAACAGGCTGACGACGGCGCCTGAGAGTGCTGCACGACGTCTCGCTCCGTGGGAAGTCCTTAAAGCGACAGTATCACCTCAAAATCTCTCATCAGCCGTTAAAATTTTCACGGAAAACCAGCTTAATTTTTCGAACCGTGTCCACTTCGATGTGTCTCACAGGTTTAGAAAAAATTTTGATCAAACAAAGCGCCAGTCTCTCAGCAACTTCTTAGACAAAGGAATTCCGACGAGGGGCTGGACGACTCCTCCCACAAGGAGTGCTCACAGGCGAATGACGTCACCGACAGGCGTGGAAAAACTCATGCATGTGCACGAGGGTTCAAGCATGTCTGACGTAAAAACATATGAATGAAATCCATATAGTTTTTGAAAAAAATAAAAAGGACCTATACTTTATGGACAGACCTCGTATGTGTGCCAAATTTCATGCTTTGATCACAAAAAAAAGATTATTTTGCCTAATCTGCTGCACTATATGGGATCGCCTATCATATACGAGGTCTGTTAGAAAAGTATCTGACCTTTTTATTTTTTTCAAAAACCATATGGATTTGAATCACGTGTGATTGCATCAGCCAAGCTTGAACCTTCGTGCACATGCGTGAGTTTTTTCACGCCTGTCGGTTGCATCATTCGCCTGTGAGCAGGCTTTGAGTGAGGTGTGGTCCACCCCTCTCGTCTATTTTTTATTGCGAATAAATGTCTGAACGATTTGGAGCTTTGCTGCGTCAATTTTTTTCCAGAAACTGTGAGAGACCTCCAGGTGGACACCATTCGGAAAATTAATATGGCTTTCAGGGATGATTTTATGGGGATTACACAGATTAAGGAGTGATCCAGACGGTTTAAAGACCCCCCACAACTGCTTAGAGCGCAGCGCGCTCCCAGCCCCCATCGACAGGCTGACACCCCGCTGGAACAACCAGATCATTTCCAATGTGAAGGCTTTGTTGATCCAGGACCTCGTCTGACTTTCACAAAAAGGCTGAAGATGTGGACATCAGCACTTTTTCAGTACATTCCACCATTACAGGAGTTTTTTTCATGGAAAGAAAAGCGGAGGGACGCGCCACGGAGCCGTTCATTACGCGGCACAAAACCACCTCGGTGTTGGTCTCTCAGGACGGCTTAAAGGTGGATTTCAGATGGATTCTGGTTGCTTTCCAGTTGTGTGAATATCCGATTGTGATTGTGCATGAGCTGGACATGCCTTGCAGCTGTCGCGGTGGAGCCGCTCCTGTTTCCATGACAAAAACTCCTGTAACAGTGGAATGTGCCATTCATTTCTAAACTGGACGCTGTCTTGATCTGGTATGTCATCTGACTAGCACAGGAATTGTGAAAAGAGTGGACATCAGCATTTTTTCAGCACATTGAGACAGACGTGCGGAGGAATTCCGCACATCGCGGTGGAGCTGCATGGCGCAAAGCAACGCCGTGATGAAGCCTTCCAGGACATGTTGGGGCAGGTCCAGCTCATGCACAATCACAATCGGATAATCACACGACTGAAATCCACCTGAAAGCCGTCCTGTGAGACCAACACCAAGGTGGTTTTGTCCCGCGTAATGAACGGCTCCGTGGCGCATCCCTCCGCTTTTCTTTCCATGAAAAAACTCCTGTAACGGTGGAATGTACTGAAAAAGTGCTGATATCCACATCTTCAGCCTTTTTGTGGAAGTCAGACGACGTCCCGGATCAACCAAGCTTTCACGTTGGAAATGATCTAGTTGTTCCAGCGGGGTTGGAGCCTGTCGATCGGCGCTCGGAGCGCGCCGCGCTCTCAGCAGTTGTGGGCAGTCTTTAAACCATCTGGATCACTCCTTAATTATATTAATTTTCCGAATGGTGTCCACCTGGAAGTCTCTCACAGTTTCTGGAAAAAAAATTGATGCAGCAAAGCTACAAATCGTTCAGACATTTATTCGCAATAAAAAAAATGACGAGAGTGGTGGACCAGTGCTCACACAAAGCCTGCTCACAGGCGAATGACGCAACCGACAGGTGTGAAAAAACTCACGCATGCGCATGAAGGTTCAAGCTTGGCTGATGCAATCACACGTGATTCAAATCCATATGGTTTTTGAAAAAAATAAAAAGGTCCGATACTTTTCTAACAGACCTTGTATTTCCAGTCAACACAAAGAAGATTAATTGATTAATTTCATGACTAGGCTTTTTTTTTAAATAAATTTTTAATAACATTTTTGGATGGAACATTTAATATCCCACATCCTCTGACATGTAGCTGTCTGATGACAAGTATCATAGATCAAGTTTAAAGAAAATTAAAAACAGGGTTCTTGAACTCCACCTGGTCCAAATGTGCTTTAGTTAACTCTGTAAGGACTGTCTATTAAAAAAAAACATAGAAAATACAAAAAATTACATTTCCTGTATACAAATATATTAAAAGCCAAGGGGCCTCTGTGAATGTGTGTGCGTGTGTATAACTTTGATAACAGAAAAATAAGGGAGAGCTGACATTTGCCGTCTGGTATGATTATGTACTTTGGGTCAAGCATGAATGCCGTGAAACCCGAAAGTTGATAGGACTAATATTTTTGGAGAAATGAGGGATATTCGCTAACAACGGTGAACAATGGACATTAATATCATCATTAATCAGTCCCTGGTAACAAAGGAAATATCTTAACCTTACCAGTTGTGAAACATGACATCAGCTAAATGTGCCAAATCATAAACACAACTATTCATGAAACTTTCTCATTTTAATTTCCTGCACTTTCAGTTAAAATCATTATAGAAACTTTGAACAATTTATGACCACCCTTGAAAAATGTCTGCTACCTATTTTATAAACACTACCCAGTTTAGAAGCCGTGCATCCCTATGGGCAACACGCTAGTTACTTTTTAAATCATCTTGAACAAAACCAACAAACATCTCATTTGCAGTGTTAAATAAACACTGCAGTGAGTGAAAATGGTAATCAACACCAACAGATTGACATTACACTATGATATATCTGATTTAATACTATTTTGAATGAGACCATGAATTCAACGCGGCTGAATTTATTCTGCATTAATAACACACATTCGCAAATTGCCTTAACAAAGGTTAAGCCTGCAGCCATCTTTCTTAAATGCGATGTCTCAGTGTTTGCTGTGATGTTTATGAAGCTCTTCGCATTCATGTATTCATCAGAACATTGCTGCACAGTATGAGAGGGTGTCTACGGTGAATGAGATGCTGCACTTTTTGCTCTGGATAGATGAGTTTGTCTGGTCGCGTATCTCTTCCTTTGCTTGTTGTTAGTGTGGGATTGGTTTTAACTGAGACCTGATGAGGGGGTCAGGATGTGAACAGCCACAGTCTTAGCCGGGGGGGTCGACTGGTGGCCAGAAAATGTATTCACAGGGTGCTCTCCCTGCATCTGCCTCACTTTGAAGTTGCTCTCTCAGCTCTGGCTTGTCGTACGTGACTGTGTTCACCATGCATGCGTGCGTCCGTGAAACTGCGAGTGCTAGAGAGAAAGAGCAAGAAGAGGGAGATGCAGCGCACCAACCCATACTCGCTTTGGAGAATTCAAGGTCATCCTTTCATGTTTTGCCAAGCACCGGTCAATCAGTTTCTAATCAAAGCGCTACTTAATTCAGCAGTAATTCCCATCTCCTTGTCACGTTTTTGCATCAGAATTTCAGAGGTGTAGCAGAGTTCCCACTTGTCTTTTCTCTGATCTGCTGCAGTGTATCTAACATGTCTTGCCAGGACAAACCCACCTTGTCAAGCTCTCTAATAAAGCTTGTTAAGCGTACTGAGGACATGTCAGATGACATTGTGTTAATATTGCTCCCATCTATCTCACTTCTGGAGATTAAGGTCTTATTTGATCATCTTCGGAGTGTGCATGAGGCCGGATGTGTCCTGTTCTTTCAATCACACACCTCCAAATCCAATTTTGGGACCTCATATTCTTATCCCATGGTTTCTGCATTATGACCCCCTTTATTTGGTCTCTTTTTTTTGTTACTATACTTATGTTTATTGATAGATTTAGTGACATGCAACACTTTCACATGCATTTCCTTTCTCTAATGCTGCAATCTGCATTGGAATAAAATGCCAAAAGTGCTTATTAATTGATTTTTTTTTTTTTTTGGTTAGTTTTTGTTCTTTTAAACAGGTTTTCTTCATAGCTGTTGATACACAAAGCACATCTTTGAAATATGCCTAAGGTCAGGCTGTGACAGTTAATCCTGACGTCCACCAGATTTTATGTCTAGGGCCTGAACCACACAAAGAATGTCAAGTAAAACTCCTCACTTGGGGGTAGGATGAGTAACAGGAAGACAGGGGACAGGAAGGAGAGGAACAGTAGTAGCCAGTAAGCCATTAGCGAGCAGTATTTCTGGTATGTATATCTGTATTTACATTTTGCAAATTGTTTTTTTACTTCTACTTTTGATACTCTGTGTGCTTCTTACCCTGTGTGCTGCTATACAATGCTGCTGGGAATCTCACTTTCCCTGAGGGAATCTTCCCAAGGGATTAATAAAGTTCTATCTAATCTAAGTACCCAGCATTGGTCTTTTCAGTTTTGTGGAGGCCAGAAGAACGTGTTACTCCGTCATTGTTTTATGAAATTGACTAACACCACTGAATGGTAATGCTGATCCCACATTAACATATAACCAGGTACTAAATATTATCACTGGGGGTTGTTGTTCAGTTTGACTTTAAGGACTTTAGCATGATTCAAATATTTTAAGATGTAAAAATTTAAATTTTATAGTCATTGTTTCTGTACATAAATTTTTAAATAAACAAGGTACTACTCAGCTGAACAAACTTGTTCGAATATGCAATTTTGTAATAACATAATTACTTTTCAAATTGCATCCTATAGCATTATTAATAGCATAATTAGCCTCAGGAGCCCATTACAATTAGTTCCACCCACAGAGCCGTATATAAGAACCTTCCACCTTACTTGTACCATTTCAACCAAATTGCCATCTTTGCCTTTACAAACTAATAGTAAGAGCTGTCTTACTATTACCTGGAGGTATTTGATACCAGAAACTAGAACTGTGTATGCCATTTTATAAAATTCTGCATTATCACTTTCCTACATAGTTTGTTTTCCAATTTATAAGTTCAGTGACATGAATATGAAAAAAGTGAATATTTACAAAAGCATCCATGTGAATATGAAGCTGAATATGAAGCTATGGATATTAGATAAAATCCTCTGGTCAGTTGAGTGATCTTATATAAACCAATCTTCAAAAAATATAATTATCCTAAACCCCTAGCCACATGACCAGATCAGAGGACAAAAGTGGTCCTTTTAGAGCACTTTGAAGGGTGAACCTATTATAAAAATGTTTTTAAATTCATTACCAAACCCCGGAAACCCATGCAGTTGTGAATACATAATATCTCTATAATCGCTGAGTTATGATGAGAAAATTCTAAGTAGTTTGATGTTTTCAGGAGAACTCCTACAGTTCCATCATGTCCCATTTTGGCCAAAAAAACATTTTTACCCGAAGCCAACATATGGCCATCGGTTATTGCGAAGACTTGGCATCCATCCATCCGTCTGTCTGAGTGTCCGTCTGTCTGTGTACATCATAAGTCCAGTTCTATTACTGCCAGACTCTTGAAATTCGCAGGAAAAATTCTTGGGACATAGACCTTGGACAAGCTCAAAGATGGTTCACCTTGATGTATTTCAAGAGGTTAAGAAGTCACATTTTGTTTCAAGCTGATCCGTTTTGTGTTTGAGTGAAGCGGGTGACAGCCAATCAGAGTAGAGCCACACCATGACGTCTCTTCAAAACCGCTTTGTTTTGTGTGTTTATAAACATGTTTCTCTATTAAGGAAAAGCTAGCAAGAAATAAACACTTCTAAAACTGAAAATGTTGTTTTTGTAACCTGATTAAACCTCTGGAAGGATTTGCAAACCATTTAGCAGACGTTAGAGTGGTGACGTCACAGGCTGTTAGCTAGGTGGAAACTCCATTTTGTTTGTGTGTAAATATAACCTCTTTGTCATATATTATGTAAAAGTTAGCGATAAATAAGCACTTCAAAAACTGAAAATGCTGTTTTTGGAACCCAATAACGCCTCTGGAGTGATTTATAAGACATTTAGCGGACGTTAGTATGTGCTCTAATGTCTGCTAGAGCTAACGTCCGCTAACTCAAAGCTAACTTGCTATGGGTTCAATTTGTCTCATTAATACCTGCAAATGCACAGAGGGTCATCTACAAATATTCTTTGATTTGCACTTCAGCTCTTGTCAAAAGCTCATGTAAATGCACACGCAAAGCCTCCTGCAGATGCTATTAAAATGCAAATATTGTTTATGATTAATTGATTGATGGATTGATTGAGGGGCTTTATTGAACATGTACAAATTGTACATAAGACAACAGGATCTTAATAATTAATTAAACAACTACAAATTGTAAAGAACAAAATGAATACGGCTGAGGATATTTTAGCATTGCATTGTTTTTAACCTCATACAGTACAAAACATATTAATCCCAGAGGTTATCTGATGCACAAAATGAAAATATATGGATACCATTTATTAAATGTGTGCAATATGAGCTTCCTAGGTGATTCCATTATAAAATTATAAGCCCCTGCAGTTTCAAAATAGGCTATTTTTCACACACGGCATTTTTAAGATTAAATTTTAAGGACCTCTATGAGGAATTGAACGCTAATGTTTTGCATGGTGAGTAATATCATATCAGAATCGAATTTATTGCTAAGTAAGTCCTCACATACAAGGAATTTGATCTGGTGTCATTGGTGCATAAACAACAATAAAAAAAACTACTTCTGTAAGAAGTAATAGGTTCATAATCAACAATAAAAAGAAAAGGAGAACATACTTCTGTAAGAAGTACAGGAGTCAAATACACAAATGGGCAAAACTGTGTTTACTGTCAAATAGATATAGTGGAATGGGGCTGTGATATGACAGATGAGAAACATTGCTTCACACCTTTGTATAATCTAGAACTGATGATTGTAATGTTTCTTCTGAATTGCTACATTCAAGCATTAGGGGTCTTCAGATGGTTCACAATGCAGCAGCAGCAGTTCTAACTCACAGAAGAAAGTTTGACCAAATTACTTCAGCCTTTGTCCCCCTTCTCTAGCTTCCTAATTTTAAGGTATTATAATTAACATATAAAGTTCTTCATGGATTGTCCTCTGGTCCACATGTTACATATGGAGACATTTATTCTTGAATCAATACACATGTACTAAACTGTTAAAATCTGTAAATACAGTGGGGTAGTCAGTCCCTGATTGTGCACGTTCTCCTACTTTGAAAGATGAGAGAGGCCTGTAATTTTCAACATAGGTACACTTCAACTATAAGAGACAAAAGTAGAAAAAAAAATCCAGGAAATGACATTGTAGGATTTTTATGAATTTATTAGTAAATTATGGTGGAAAATAAGTATTTGGTCAATAACAAAAGTTCAACTCAATACTTTGTAACATAATCTTTGTTGGCAATGACAGAGGTCAAACGTTTCCTGCACTGTAAAATCTAACGTGTCGTTTCAACTTAAAAATACGAGTGAAAGGGCTGCCTTAAAATTTCAAGTTAAGTGAAAGAAAATAAGTTGTTATCTAGGTTAGATATTCCTTGCTGGGTAAACACCTGCGTTAGTTTGGGCTGATTTATCTTTCATAATTGATTTAAGTCATTCAGTTAGTTGTTTGAATCTGAAATGGTCAGTTTTATAAACCTTTTGTTTCAGTTAAGTTGACTTGGATTTGTCAGTTGATTTAACTATTTAGGGTAGTTGTCTGAACTAGCAAATCTGTTTCATTTTAATTAAAACTGTAAGTTGTGTAAACCTTTTGTGTCAGTTAACTTGAGACTTGGATTTATTAATTGATTGACCTGCTTGGTTGTGATTTGAATTTACACACACACACACACACACACACACACACACACACACACACACACACACACACACACACACACACACACACACACACACACACACACACACACTTGAATGAAATCGATTAATTTCACCGAGTGAAAGTTTTACCTCTGAAGAAACATGCGGTCGATGATGCCCTCCAGCTTGCGTCCAAAATGGAGGAAGGGAGGAAAGGAGCACGTTCACCCACCCACAGCTGCATTCCCACAATGCATTTCAAGAAAAGCATGATGACGCAGGCGTTTTTATCCCCAAAGTCAAGTTCACTTACATTTCTAATTCAGTTGGGCCTGGATTTTCAAATTAGCATTTATTTTGTAGTTGAGACGTTTTTAACTAATAATTTCATGTTATTATAACAACCTCAGTAATCATGTGTCTTAATGACATAGAATAATATGTTAGATAACAAACAGACAAAATCACAATTTACAGTGTGTAAGTCTTGACCAGGTTTGCACACACTGTAGGTGGTGTTTTGGTCCATTCCTCCATGCAGATCTCCTCTAGAGCAGTGATGTTTTGGGGCTGTCGCTGGGCAACATGGACTTTCAACTCCCTCAACAAAATTTCTATGGGGTTGAGGTCTGGAGACTGGCTTGGCCACTCCAGGACCTTGAAATGCTTTTTATGGAGCCACTCCTTCGCTGCCCGAGTGGTGTGTTTGGGATCATTGTCATGCTGGAAGACCCAGCCACGTTGCATTTTCAATGCTCTCACTGATGGAAGGTTTTGGCTAAAAATCTCATGATACATGGCCACGTTCATTCTTCCCTTAACACAGATCAGCCGTTCTGTCCCTTTTGCAGAAAAACAGCTCCAAAGCATGATGTTTCCACTCCCATGCTTCACAGTAGACATGGTGTTCTTGGAATGCAGCTAGAGGATGACATTTTTCGGGAATTCCCGGGGGTCACGTGATTCCTGCGGGATTCCCGTGGGATGGGAGTCAAAATTTTATCAATCCCGTAATTGGGATGGGACGGGAATAAAAATGAACGGGAGCGGGCAGGAGCGGGAATGCCAAAAATAGATAATGATTTTCATCTATTTAAAACAACCAAAACACGTTCACACCGGGCGCAATCAGATGCTACAAATTTGCGGGGGTCGCGTGGCAACGGACGCACCTCCTTCGCCCAGTGTGTCGCTCTGCTTTTGCTGCAAAAATTCGCCCCGGTGCGTCATCAAATAGGAGCTTCCATTCTGCTCACCGGCTCTGGTTGTCAGTCAAGTTAACATGACAGACCTTGGTCACACAGAGCGAGTTGTTGTGGAAAGCTCCCAATACAGGGAGTATCATTATTTGCTCCAGGAGCTGAGTCTGGATGACGGCTGCTTTCAGCGGCCCTTCCGCCTCTGCAGGACCCAACTGATCACCTTAGTATTTCTCTGTTTTTCTTGTTGTTTGATGCTGGCAAATTATACAGTATTTTTTGTCTTTCTGATGACTGATTCTGTTTTTTCTCTCTGTTAAGGTGCAGTTCCATCCAGAGATGGGAGGTGTACTTGTGTTGGCAATCCTCCTGTCCTGTGTGCCAATAGCATTTCTTGTATATTCGT